>NW_027507748.1:251080408-251130408 GCF_037356315.1 Lithobates pipiens
ATCAAGGCATAACCCACCTCCCTGTTTCCATGGTATATGGAGTTTATGCCGCTTCCAGCAGAAGCAGAATGTGGTAGAGGCAGAAAAACCGGAGTTAGACTTACCGGTAACTTTTTCTAGGAGTCTTCCAGGACAGCCTCTAAGATATAGGGCTCCTCCCTCCAGGACAGGAAACGCGTCAACCCAATCAAATAAAAGGTGTGGTCCTCCAGGCCCCCCTCAGTTTTACTCCAAGAACCGCCGGAAGGCTCTGAAAGACATAACACACTAACAATCACGTTAGTACACATCCTCACCACTTAGTCCAACTTAAACAACTTTGGGTGGGAAACCAGGCTGTCCTGGAAGACTGCTAGAAAAAGAGTTACCGGTAAGTCTAACTCCGGTTTTCTTGTATCGTCTTCCAGGACAGCCTCTGAGATAAGCAAGGAGCTCACCTTGTCAGGGCGGGACCACTGCCTGGAGGACCTTTCGTCCAAAAGTCTGCTCTTTATCAGACCATAAATCCAGACAGTAATGTCTTGCAAACGTAGAGTAGCTGGACCACGTTGCTGCCTTGCAGATCTCCTCTGGAGAGGCTCCAGCCCTCTCTGCCCATGATGCGGAAACCGCCCTGGTAGAGTGTGCCTTAACTAAGGGAGCCTGCTTCCCCTCTAATTCATAGGCTTTAACCATCGCCATTCATATCCACCTGGCGATAGATGATTTGGACGCCGAAAAATTTACAAAAAGTGAGTCTGACTTCCTGAAGACCCTAGTGGCCTCTAAAAAAAATTAATAGACTTCTCCTGACATCTAACAAACTTAAAGATCTCGCCTCATCCCCGCCTGAGGCTGAGAAAAATGTTGGTAAAATAATATCCTGTGTCCTATGAAAAGTGGACACAACTTTAGGGAGAAAACTAGGGTCAGTCTTAAGTACTACCCTGTCCTCTAAAATTAACAAAAATGGCTCTCTGACCAAGAGCGCCTGCAGATCACTGACCCTTCTAGCTGACGTGATCGCTATAAAAAAAAAAAAAAAAAAAAAAAAAAAAAAAGACAGTTTTTAGTACCATCCACTTAAGTGATGCTTTCTCTAAGGGTTCAAATGGATCTCGGGTCAAAGCCCTAAGAACCAAGGACAAATCCCAAGTAGGACAAGGTCATCTTCACAGGCCTGGATTTAGCCAAAGCCTTGAAGAAGTTCCTGACAAAAGGATTCTGCTGGAGAGAGGACTGAAGGAAAACACTTAAGGCCGCCACCTGTACCTTTAGGGTGCTGATGGAGAGGCCCAGCTCTACCCCTGCTTGCAGAAAATCTAGGACTGCCGGGACCGCGGGACTTGCAATCCCCTGTTCTCGCAAGCAGGAATTAAACCTATTCCCTATCTTGGCGTAAATCGCTCTAGTTACTGGTTTATGGCATTCTAAACAAGGTCTTAACCACTCTCTCAGAAAAACCCTGTGATCTTAAGATCTGTTCCTCAGATACCAGGCCGGAAGCTTGAGTCTCTCTTTCTGAGGATGCAGGATCGGCCCCTGGGAAAGCAAATCCTGACTGGCAGTAATATCGGAGGATGAACAGCCAACCTCTTTATGCTGGCAAACCAGGGTCTCCTTGGCCAAAAAGGAGCCACTAAAATGAGGTCCGTAGCTTCCGATCGGAACTTCTGCAGAACCTCCGTCACCATCCTTACAGGAGGGAAGGCATAACACAGGCCGAACAGCCATGGATTGGCAAGGGCGTCTATCCCCCTGGCCCGATCCTGTGGGTGAAACGAAAAAAAATTGTGTCACCTTCCTGTTGCTTTCTGTTGCAAATAGGTCTACTTCTGGCCTTCCCCAGCATGACACAATCTCCTCGAACACCTCCTTGTTGAGGGACCACTCGTCCTGACATATCTTCTGCCGACTGAGAAAGTCGGCCAGCAAATTCTGAGTTCCCTTCAGATGAATGGCTGATTTTGAGGACAAGTTCTTCTCGGCCCAGCAGAAGATTCTGTCCACAATAGCCTGCAGCGCGGGGCTTCTGGTTCCCCCTTGCTTGTTCAGGTAGGCTACTGCTGCCACATTGTCTGACCGAACCTGCAGATCCCTGCCCTGGGACTGGAAGGTTTCTATAGCCTTTCTAACTGCCAGAAGCCCCTTCTGGTTTGAGGAACAACCTGCCTCTAGATTCGACCAGGTACCTTGGGCCAAGAATCCCTCTAGGTGGGCACCCCAACCCAGCGCACTGGCATCGGTCGTGACCACCACTGTAGCTTGTGGGGACCAGGGAAGACCCTTGTCCAGGTTGACCTGGGCCCGCCACCACCACAGAGACCTCCTGACGGCAGAGGATAGGGGCATAACCTGATCCAAGCTCTGCTCCCTGCCATCCCAATAACGGAGCATAAGTCTCTGCAAAGGGCGCTGATGCCTTGCCCAGGCCACCGCTGGAAAGCATGTCGTCATCAACCCCAGCACTCATAACCTCCCTGATCTGGGCTTCCTGACCTGATTGAAGCTGGGCTACCGCCTGCTCTAGCTTGTTGATCTTCTCTGCAGGAAGAAACACCCTCATCTCCACCGAAGAAATCCTGTATCCTAAACACAAGACTTCCTGTGAGGGGGTCAACTGGGATTTTTCCTGGTTTATCAGCCACCCCAGTGAGCGCAGGAAACCCAAGGCCTCCTGCACATCCTTCTGGAGCTGTTGGGCCGACTGAACTATGAACAGTAGATTGTCCAGATATGGAATCACTGTTATAGCCTTGAGCCTTAACAGGGCCAGTGCCTCTGCCAGAACCTTTGTAAAGATCCTTGGCGAGGCTGAAAGCCCGAAAGGGAGAGCTTGACACTGGAGGTGTAACACTCCCGTGTTCATCCTCACCGCCAACCTGAGAAACCGCTGGGACTCCAGATGAATCGGGATATGAAAATATGCATCCCTGAGATCCACGGTGGCCATGTGACAACCTTGAAATAGAAACTTGGTTACCGAGAAGATTGACTCCATACGGAACCGCTTGTATTTTACGAACCTGTTCAGGGGGCGGAGATTCAGTATCAGCCTGAATTTTCCCGAAGGTTTCTTTACCACGAATACGTGGGAGTAAACCCCCAAGCCTCGCTCCTCCGGAGGCACCTGCACCAGTACTTCTTGGTCCACCAGATCCCCCAGGAGAAGACCCAGAGCCTTTGCCTTCTCTTGGTCCCTTGGTAACCTGGTTACCTGAAAACTTGGGAGGGGAACTGAACCAAACTCCAACCTGTAGCCGTTCCTTATTACATCTCGTATGAACGGGCTTTCGGTTGAAGTATCCCATTGTGGAAGGAACTTCCCCAGTCTTCCTCCCACCAGGATGCAGGAGTCACTGGGTTTTAATGGAGGGTTGAGGAGGATTGAATAAGATTCCTCCTCTGTCCCTTCCCTTGTGACCCGTCCAATGTTTCTTGGGGCGAACCTCCCTTTCCTGCAGGTTCTGCTGCCTAGAGAGGCTCGAAAAAAGGCGCTTTCCTTCAGGTTTTTTTCTTTTCTGGGAAAGCTTTCTTCCTATCCTGCATGCGCTCTAACGCCTCTTGCAGGCCGGGCCCGAACAAATGGTCCCCTGAAAATGGTAATCCACATAGCTTCAATTTCGAAGCTGCGTCGCCTGACCAGGTTTTAAGCCAAACGGCCCTTCTGTCAGCGTTCACTAGCGCTGCAGATCTAGCAGCCAATTTGACTGATTCTGCAGAGGCATCGGCCAAAAAACCCACAGCCTTGAACAATAGCGCAAAGGACTTCAACAGCTGTTGCCTGGAAGTGCCCGCTGAAATATGCGATTGTAACTGTGTAAGCCAACACTCTAAGTTTCTTATCCATGGGATCCCTGAGTGAACCCATATCATCAAAGGCCAAATCCGTCTTTTTAGAGACTTTAGCCAAGGGAGCATCAAGTTTGGGAACCTTGTTCCAGGGATGCACCGCATCCGTCTCAAAAGGGAACCTCCTTTTAAGGCTACCTGAAAAAAAATGGCCTTTTTTCCGGTTGTTCCCACTCCAGCAGAATCGCCTCAATCAGCGATTTATGGACGGGGAATACCCTGTCTTTCAGCACACTCGACCCCTGATACATCATGTCGTGTTTTGAAAGCTGGACCTGTTCTTCCCTGATCTCTAAAGTGTCATATATTGCCTTGAAGAGGTCACCCACATCGTCCAAAGACAGCTTGTATCTGGCTGATCTAATGGATTCTTCCTCCCTCTCTGACTCAGTAGATTCTGTCCTAGAGGAGGCTAATGACCTAGGCAACCTCTCCTTATCCACCTCCTAACTTGATTCAGACAAAGAGGGCATACTTATGGCCTTGGGTAAAGAGACAGAAGGACCCTGCATCCTATCCATCATGCTCTTGAATGACTGGAAGGTGGACGCTATCTCATCCTTTACGGACGTCAAAACCTTGTGGCAAGCTGCCACTGAGTCCTCTTTCACCAGGCTACTGACACAATCCGGGCAAAGCGGCTTCTCCCAACCAGTGCCTAACTTAGCCCCACGGTGCGTTCCTTACGAACGCACCGCTTACAGTACCCGAACGCCAGCCAGTGGAACCAAACGTCTCTCGCCCGCCATCCGACCGACCAGGTACGAGCGGTTAGCGTTAGAGGGGGGGAAGATTGCCGCCCATCGGGGTCCCGTTCTCTCAGAACTTTGAATGGCAGCGGGGACTGATAGCTACCCTCTCCTCCCTCCGAACGGACCAAGGGGTGCCAAGGGTCAGGTCCACCAGGTGCTCCCCCCCAGGACAACCCCTGAGAAGGAGCTCCCCTTACTAGTTCCGACGTGCTCCTTCCCATCCGGCAGGAAACAAAAACTGAGGAGGGCCTGGAGGACTACACCTTTTATTTGATTGGGTTGACGTGTTTCCTGTCCCGGAGGGAGGAGCCCTATATCTCAGAGGCTGTCCTGGAAGACGATACGAGAAAGAGCTCTTTCAGATCCACAAAAGTGGATCAGGAAATTCTTGTGCTTCCCATGAGTGGAAATTGAACATGCAAAATTAACCAATTTACTAGACCATACATAGAAATGTACTTTTACATAAAAATGATAAAAAAAGTGTAAAGTACTGTCCATACACTTTTGTAAAAACAAGGGGAAAAAATGCAACGCAAGCAAAAAATAAAAAATCCATTGCGTGAGAATGCAATAAAGCACCAACTGCTTTCTGGTGATATGACCCTTTAAAATGGCCTGAGCAAGATTTAAAAAATCCCTACTGCCCCTTCCTGGCACGTGCGGAAGATTCACTTAGTACCTTATGCCACTTTTACAACGTGGTGCTATTAATGCTCAAAATTTAAAAAAATAAATTACCTCCAGTTTGTAGATAAAGCCGGAATGAAGACATACTCGAAGTTGGCATACAGAGAGTGCCTGTTCCTGTACGTAGCGTAGCAGATTGGCATATTTGCTGCAGCATCCCCCTCCCCGTCACTGGTTAAAAATGCTTTCAGATTCACAGCCGACAGCCTCCTAGCAACCAGTGATACTGCAGTAGGCGGAGCTTGATGGGAAGCTGAGGAACTAGTCATCGTCGTCCCCCCCCTTAGGCCTGCGGTCTTTGTAAATTTACAGCAATCAGATTTGATAGCCAATAGTAGGCTGTCTACCCACTGCCTATCAAAAGAATCCCCATTAGGCTCACCTAATGTGTAGGAGAGCACCATCTGCCAAAGGAGCAGAGGATCACTTAAGTAAAAAAAAGTTGTCGCTCCCCTAGACAAATCAAGCTCTTTACACTTGCAGCATAGGCACAGCACCACTGCAGGGGATCATTTTAAATGTTTCCAGAGTTGGCCTTTAGGTGCCTGACACACAAATGTTTAGTTCTACACTTTTTATAATATAACAAATATAAGTTTTAAAGAAAGTATTATACTATATAAAATATATGCAGAATACATACAGAATTTATGTACAGTGCAAAACTTTCTGGCACTCAGTTATACAAGATGAAAATTAAAGCTAGAAATAGGCAATTTCATGTTCAAACAGTATACGAAAAATGTACTGACAGATCATGAAAATACAGAAATAGCTTAAAGCCACAATTTTATGGGAACAAATTTAGTCCTATGGGAACAATGTGTCCTTTTATCCATATCTAAGGAAGAGTCTAGATGTAGAGAAAGAAATGTAACCAATGCTTTCACAAGCATGGAACAAACTCCAAGCCTGATATTGTGGATGAATATGACCAACGTTTAGACATTAGCAGTTAAATTGTAAATCTTTAGATTTTTTTTTAATTAAAATAAAACAGATCATACCTACCTGCTCTGTGCAATGATTTTGCACAGAGCAGCCCTGATACTCTACTGGGAGTCCACTGCCAGCGTTTTTAACTTTTCTTCAGCAAGGGTCTACCATAGGCAGCCACTTTCTATCAAGGTACTCGTGCAGCTTTGTTAAAGCCACCTTGTCCACGTCTATAGACTGACAATGCGGCTTGGTCTCACCCCCTGTTCCACTGACATGACACAGTTTGACAGCATCAATCTGCCCAATGAGAAAGGGGAGAGAGGAGAAAGCCATAGGCAAGTATGAGGGGGGGGGGGGGGGTGCTGGCACAGAAGGTTTTTTACCATAATGAATTAGGGTAAAAAAATATAAACTTAAAGGCTTTAAAGACCATAGATACATATTTTCCTCTGTAAATACAGATGAATGTGCCAATTAAGACCAGTGTAGAGCTGGCGTAGAGGTACACCAGTGCTCAGAGTCGGGATATGTCTGTTCTAAAAGCCGTAATGCCCATGTGCAACACAGTACTGTCTCCCCAACCCCATTTGTTAAGAGATTTTTGGCTGAAAGGTAATTGTAAAACAAATGGCCAGGGAGGAACAAGTGTCTAGTATGGAACCGACAGTCATGTACCTGTCTGACAAGTACACCAAAATACACCAACACAAAAAAAAAAAAAAAAAAAAGTGCTAAAGGTGGTCTAAGACACTCTTTATGAATCTCTCCCCGCCCCCCCCCCCCCCCCCCCCCAGTAGACTTTAGCCCCATACACCCGACCGGACTTTGTACAAACTTTCCCTTGGATTTTTGTACAAAGGGCGTTGGCCGCAAGTTTGTATTGCATACACACGATCTGACCTTTTAGGCAACAAACATGTTTCAACCTACTGGCAACAATTCAAGAGAGAACGTTCAATTACTCCAGCACCACCTTTGGTCAACTTCTGTATTGTTGTCTGATCTTTTGCATTGGTTCTGAGCATGCGTGTTTGTACTCTGGACTTAAGTCCGATGGTTTTGTGTACACGATCGGACTTTGCTCCATCGGACTTATGTTGTCAAAAAGTTTGTCCGTTCGCACAGCCAACAAAAGTCCAATGAAAACTGAAAAATTTTGTCCGATGGAGCGTACACAGTCGGATGTTGCCTCAAAACAGCTAATTTGCATGTTTGTTGTCAAAAAGTCAGATCGTGTGTACAGGCCTTTTTAGACCTAGGTCTTTTTAGAGCTCCTATGGCTTCAAACAGAAAGCTGGTCCTCTACATACAGGGCAGCATGTACTGCATCATATCAGGTTGGAAACAACTCCTTGAGTTATGGTACCTGTTTAAAAGCAGATCTCCACCCAAAAAGGAAGCATCACTTGTTTGCATCAACCCCTCCACAGCCACATTTAGCACTTCAGGGAAGTTTGCCCACTTCCTCTCTCCCCTCCCCCCCCCCCCCACAGTCTTCTGGGACACATCACAGGTCTCAGATGACTACGAAATGACTTACAAGGCGCAGCGTGACTCGCGCATGCACAGTAGGAAACTGGCCATGACACCACAAGGCTTTACTTTCAGTTTCCCCTACTAGAGATACCTGTGCCTACACCCAAAGTCCACTGAAAAATCAGTTTGGGAAGAGGACACACTGGACCCCTGAACAGGTAATTGCCCTTATATTAAAAGTCAGCAGCTAAGAAATTGTAGCTGCCGAGTTATTTTCTGAAGGAGCCTGGAGCTCCTCTTTAAAGGGTTTGTAAACCCTCTTTAAATTAAAAACATGTCACGTCATACTTACCTCTGCTGTGCTGTTCGTTTTGCACAGAGTGGCCCAGGCCATCCTTTTCTGTGGTCCCTCAGCGGTGGCTCCTCCCCACATTAAGTGTCCACGTTGGAGAAGGCTCTCCCTGGGAGGACACCCATGGGGGCGTGCTCCTGAGTCCTGCATCTGTGTCCACAGAATGCATGAGTCGGACCCGCCCCCGGCGCCACATCACTGGATTTGATTGACACCTGTGGGAGCCAATAGCTGCAAAGCCATCTATTCAATCAGGACAGGAGACACCAGCAAGAGATAGTGTGTTCATTCCCGGCCGGAGGATGAGAGCATTCAAGTAAAAAACGGGGGCTGCAGCACTACAGAAGGTTTTTCACCTTGATGCAAAGAATGCATTAAGGTGAAAAACCATGAGGGTTTACAACCCCTTTAATTACAGTCTTTTCAGGTGTAGATTGACGACTGAATCAGATTGTAATATGGGCCTCGGACACATTTAGAAACAAGGCCTAGTTGGGTCAAAATTAGACACCATTGTGGCTGGTGCTTGAGCATGCGTCAAGCCTAAATTAAATGTGTACACACTGCAAGTGTAGCGTGGACATGAGGCTTGGGGAAACACTGCCAGTCTCAGCCCCACCTGACAAAGCTATAGGAGATGGATGAGGAAGCCCAGGGGAATATGGGGGAGTTCGTTTCTTCTAGAGCCAATGAGAAAACACCCCCCAAAAGCAGTAAAATAGCTTGGGCTGCAGTCACCTGTTGCAGTGTGTGCACACATTTGCCAAATATAGGCATTACCATATTTTGGACATGAAATGGCCGCTATCCCCACCCAATTTGTTTTACAATTCCCTTAAGCCAAAAATCTCTTGACAACCAGAGGGAGGGAGCGCGAGGGGGGCCGGGCGCGAGGGGGCCGGGCGCGAGGGGGCCGGGCGCGAGGGGGCCGGGCGCGAGGGGGCCGGGCGCGAGGGGGCCGGGCGCGAGGGGGCCGAGCGCGAGGGGGCCGAGCGCGAGGGGGCCGAGCGATTTGCATTTCTTGGGGAAGAGGGGGAACAGTGAGGTAGGTCTCTCTCCAAACCCCCCCCCCCCCACCCCTTTTTTTGCTTTGCAAGATGCACATAAAAATGGATATAATTAGATATATACGACACAAGGAAGATATCGCCATTTAAAAAACAGCACGGAGGAGGTCCCCCTCGCTGAGCAGAGGAACTCCTCACCTCCCACCCCTTTTTTTTTCCCTTCACTACCCCCTATATGACGTACACATGGAAAACACATAAAAGTAATGCGATAAAAGATTAGTGTAGCGCTAAACACATGTAAATACAAGTATGATACAGCACATAACAGCACTGCACAATTTGATCAAATTTACATAAAAGTACAAAATATATGAAAAAAAGTGGAGTGAAGGACTTGGTTCACATTGAAAAAAATAACTCGTGTGTCCTATATTGGAAATAGTCCACATAAGCCCAAATGTGCAGGTGAATGTTCCTGTAGGATAATGCCAAACAAAAATCTGGGAAAAGCAATGCCGACAATGGAGGCTAGGACTAGTTGTCTGAAGTCACATCAACCTCGACCAGTCAAGAAAAAAGGTGGGTACCCTTACCGGTATAGTTGGACACATGTCATATGACAGTGGGTTATAAAGGGTCGCAATCATGATCTAATGCCACGTGGGACCAGTGGTTAGATGGATCCTTACAGAAGGTCAGACTCTGTATCCGTGAGCTCCAAGGAGTAAATACTCCAAGATAGCCATATCTGGGACCAGTTCACTTGATGTGCTCCAATGCTCAGGTTGAGATATAAAAAAGGAACAGAGGGGCTCCAAATGGTGCAGGTCAAAAAAGACTCAGGTTTATTGCAATATGTTCCATCCAAGCCCTGCTCCCTAGCCTTTATCGTTGGCATTGCTTTTCCCAGATTTCTTGGTGTTTGGCATTATCCTACAGGAACATTCACCTGCACATTTGGGCTTATGCGGACTATTTCCAATATAGGACACACGAGTTTTTTCAATGTGGACCAAGTCCTTCACTTTTCATATATTGTTTTGCACCTATGTAAATTTTATCACATTGTACAGTGCTTACTGGTACAGCTTACAAGCTGAGAATAAGTTGATATGGATATCTGATGTGTATAAACTAGCTTAGGCAGTGCCTTTAAAGTCTTTATAAAAGTCACTAGAAAAATCTATAATGTGTTACAGTGGTGTAACAAAAAAAAAAAAAAAAGTTAGACTTACTGGTAACTTGTTCTCCAGGAGTCTCAGGACAGCACCTGAGAGTGGTGCCACCCACTTGTCAGGAAACACCTCCAAACTCTTAAAAAGGAGGTTCCTTCCCACATATCGTCAGTAGAAGTAGTAAAACTCCAGCCCAAGCTGGAACTCAATCAGAATATGGCTAGTCACAGCATAATAATAAGGGCAGGTTTCTGCTGTCCTGAAAGAATCCTGTAAAACAAGTTACCAGTAAATCTAACTTCATTTTTTCCTTAACGTCTTTAAGGACAGCACCTGAGAGGATAAAAAGACTTGCCCATTAGGGAGGGACCACAGCCTGCAGGACCTTTCTGCCAAAAGCCTGATCACTTGCTGACAGAAGATCCAGTCTGTAATGACGGACAAAAGTTAGGTAACTTGACCACGTAGTTTTACAAATCTGATCTGGGATGTTACCAGCTATTTCGGCCCATGTAGTGGCCTGAGCCCTGGTAGAATGTGCTTTAATTCCAAGCAGGGTAGATAGCCCCAACTGAGAGTAGGCTGCCAGAATAGTGGATTTAAGCCATCTAGCCATTGACCCCTTTGATGCTTGGTGGCCCTCTTTTTTCTGGAAAAAAAGAACAGAGTCCGAAGACCAAAAATCCTTTGTTACTTTGAGATAATGTAATAAAGTTCTTCTTACATCCTTTGTGGAATTGGCTTTTTCCCCCGAAGGGTTTGAGCAAAAAAGGTTGGTAGGATCATCTCCTGCGACCTGTTGTGAGCAACCTTTGGCAAAAATCCTGGGTCTGTTTTGAGTATAACCCTATCCCTGTAGATTGATAAAAAGGATTAGGGCAGATAAGGCGTGCAGCTCACCAATTCTCCTTGCCGAAGTAATTGCAAATAAAAATCTTAAAAAAGTCTTATGGGTTAGATTCTTCAGCGATACCACTTGTAGTGGTTCAAAAGGTTCCTTTGTGAGGGCCTGTAGGACCACTGATTGATCCCATTTGGGAAAGTGCTTAGCTGGAGCTGGTCAGTATCTAGTAAGCACCTCGAAAAATACCAAGGCCTCAGAAGAGACTGGTCTCTCCAGAAAGACTCCCAATGCGGCCATTTGCACTTTAAGTGTGCCGATTTAAAGGCCTTTGTGCCATTTTGAAGGAATTCCAAAATTGACACCAAATTGTCTACCTTTCTATTCATCGAATGACATCAGGAGTTGTAGACTTTACAATGTGTAGCATAGATCTTTCTGGTTACTGTTTTTCGACTGGAAAGTAAGGTGGTTACCAAGGGCTCTGACAAAACTGTTTAACTGCTCCTCAGATGCCAGGCGGTGAGGGACCCTGCAGAAGCATATCTTGCCAGAGAGGCATGGTTTAACTGCCATCTGCAGAACAGTGGTAAACGATGCTCTTTTTGGCCAAAATTGAGTAATTACTGACCCCTTTTCCCTCTGTATTTTCCTCAATAACAGGATTAGTTGGAACGGTGAAAGGCGCAACCCAGATGAAAGTTCCAAGGCTGCGTCAAAGCATCTATCCCCTGGGAAGTGACATTTGTGACTGGAAAAGAAAAGCGGGATCTACGCATTTTCTTCTGACGCAAACAGGTGCACTTGTGGCTGGCCCCAGCGATTACAAAAACTTTTGGATTCAAGCTCCACTCCACCTCTTGAATCAGTCTTCTGCTCAGAAAATCTGCCACTATGGTTTAGAGTGCCCTTGAGGTGGACTGCTGATAAGGACAGCAAATGATTTTCCGCCCATCCTAGGAGCTTTAAAGCCAGCAACTGAAGAGTTTTGCTTCTTGTGCCCCCCTGCTTGTTCAGGTAGGCTATGGTAGTGGTCTGATAGAACCTGGACATGGAAACCTTGGAGGATTAGAGAAAAGGCATCCAATGCCAAGGCGATTGGCCTTAGTTCTCTCCAATTTGAAGACCTTTCTGTCTTGGACCAGGACCATTCTTGTGACAAGTTCTGATGCAGGTGTACTCCCCATCCCCACACATTGGCATCCATCATTACCACTTTTTATTGGGAAAGACCACAGTAGGCCTTTTGACAGTATTGCCCGATTTCTCAACCAAAGCGATCGCTTGACTCATGGGAATGTTTACCTTTTCCTCCAGAAAGGCTGAGGGGGAGGGCCTTGAATTTTAGGTGCAGTACCTAGCTTCCCGTGTTTATTGCCATCCTTGGGAATCTGTAATTGAGGGGCTATATGGATATGCAGATAGGCATCTGGAAGGTCGAGCGATGCCATGAAGCACTCGTTAATAGGTCTCTGACCGTGAAGATTTAATCTATACAAAACCTCTTGTATAGGACCGATCTGTATAGTGGTTTCAAGTTTAGGATTAATTGAAAACTTCCGGATGGCTTTTTTATCAGGAATATATTGGAATAGAATCCCTGCTAATGCTCCCCCTGTGGAACCTGGGTCACAACCCCTGATTTATCAGATCCTTTAACAGGTTCTTCATAGTTAGGGCCTTTGTTGCATCTCTTGGTAGGTTTCTTAAAAAAAGGTAACTTTATTGGGGGGGGGGGGGCCATAGTTTGTTTTCACATGCTGCAAGCCAGGGCATTGACCACAGAGATCTCTGACTGAATTAGTAAGGGCTGTGGCTTTTGCTGCCATCCTGATGCATCTGAGACATAAGCTACAGCTGCTGCCAAGGTCGAAAAGGAATCAAGCATTTTTTGGTTAGGAGAAACCGCTATTATGTGAGCTTTAAGGTAATTAACTCCATATTCATCGATACCCGAGAAAAGGCGGCATCAAGTTTTAGAACTTTATTCCAAAGAGCCGCTGGGTCTTCATCAAAAAGGGAACTTTCTCTGATGGGCCCTTGGGAAGAAAGGCTCTCTCACAAGATCAGCCCATTCTTTAATTGCCTCAAATGACTGCGTGGACAGGAAAAGTACAAAATTTTGGGCTTGCCAAGTCCTGCATACATCCTGTCATGCAGAGGCAATTCCTTTCACTCTTCCGCTAGGCCCAGAGTAGCATAAATTGCCCTTAAGAGCACATACTAACAAGTCTACTTGCTCCAATTACCATTTGTATTTGGAAGGCGTATTATCCACATCATTCTCAACCAACTATTCTTTAGAGTGTGAGGGGGAATGCCCTTCCCAGTTTAGAGGACCTATTTCTGCCTCTACTGCGGGACTAACAGTGAGCTCTGAGACGATTGTGGGGTGGTCGGCTGACTTGAGGATGAATTTGAAAGTGAAGATCGAAAGTATTGAATGGTGGCATCGAGCTCCTTTTTGACAGAAGCAATCAAATCGCTGCATGCAGAAGCCTACTCCATCACTAAAGCATCAATGCGTGCTTCAGTTTTTTCCAGCCTTCAGGTAACTTTGCTTTGCATGA
Organism: Lithobates pipiens; assembly: GCF_037356315.1. Classification (NCBI taxonomy): domain Eukaryota; kingdom Metazoa; phylum Chordata; class Amphibia; order Anura; family Ranidae; genus Lithobates; species Lithobates pipiens. Next base: position 251,094,045 of record NW_027507748.1, read on the forward strand.
TGGGTATCTTTTTAATCCCCTGATCAGAGCTCTTGGCCTGCCGTGATAAGGAAAAAACAACCATCCTATTGAGTCAGCCTGAAACTCATTCAAGAGGCTCACCACAGGTGCAGTGAGAAAAAAAAACAAGTCTCATTTGCCCAGACAAGCCCCGCCACCAGGTGGAAACACACTCAAGCCCCACTAAGAACTAGGGAGAAGAGAGCTAGAGGGAGAAGACGAAGAACAGAGATCTCTGAGCAGGCGGTTGTCCAGAAACCCGAGCGCCAGGATCCCTTGGGCACTGAAGAGACCCAGTACTGGTGCTAGGGACCTTTGAACACCCGGGGAGCTGTAGCAAGCCCGAAGGGTAGAGCCATAAACTAAAAAGGATGTTCCTCTACTGCAAAACGTAGGAACCTCTGATGAGGCTTAAAGACAGGCATGTGTAAATACGCATCTTTGTAAAATTGATTGAGGATAGAAAGTCTCCCCTCTAGAGTGAGGCTACTACTGAGCGAACAGACTCCATCCGAAAGGACTATCAGTAGATACTTGTCAGGATCAAAAGCCTCTGCGACTGAGGGGGCAGACAACTGTATATCTTCTTGTTCAGATGGCCAAGAAGCAGACTCATCTGCCAGGCCCTCCACAGAATCCTGAGCGCTTCCCCCCCCCCCCCAATCCTCAACCTATTCTTGCTCCAGACTAGGAGGCTCCGGGGAGAGGGATATGTCGCGCTTCTTGCCACCCTGCAGGATTGAGGCAATCATGCTAGCAATCCTGTCCTCTAATCTAGTTAGGGTCAAGGACAGTTCATCCATGGCGATAAAGGGTGAAGCAGCAGCATTGACTGTAGGCACAATACCAGATAGGCGTAGCTGCTCAGATTGCCTGGAAGCTTCTGGCCCTTCAGGGGATACAACACTAGGGATACGACTAGGTTCATCAGTAACTACCAACGAGACATGGGTGTGCCCTTCCCTGTAGTGTTAGTCCCCCTCTTTTTTGAAAAGCTTTACTAGCCACAAAGAGTACTTGGGTGTAGCATATAAAACTCAGAAGGGGGACCCTTTAACCGCCAGCCGCCACAGTTTTGCTGCGGCATAATGGCACGGGTGGGCGAGGCCAAGTTGCTTTACGCCGGCCGCGACAATCAGATTCATTTTAGAACCAGTCTCTAGGCCCAGGCCAATGATTTCTGGCCAGGACCAGCTGATCGGTCCTGACAAACGAAATCCTCCCCTATCTGTAAGTGTAAACACAGGCAGGGGAAGTGATGTCATCTCTCCGCGTGGAAATCTTTTCCGTTCCAGAGAGGACATCCAAATGAGAGTTGCGCCAATACTACACTAACAGTACACATAGGCACACTTCACCCACCGATCGCCCCGTCCAGTTAACCCCTTCACTCCCAGTCACTCAGGGCAGTTTTCATATTTTTCTTTGACCACTGTACTGGTGTCATTTGTGACACTAATCAGTGTGTGGTCTAGAGGGACCCCCCCCCCCCCCCAATAGAGGTTTAACCCCTTGATCACCCCGTCAGCAGTGATCAGCGTATTAGTGTTACAGGTGACACTGGTTAGCTAGTTTTTTATAGAGTCATGGCACCCGCCATATATTACCTAATAAAAGGGTTAAACCCCTGAACACCCAACAGGTGACATCAGTTATGTTTTAGCGTCAGTCAGGGTCTGCATCGTTCCAGATTAGTGCCAGTAGGGCCAACACACACCATACACCTCCCTTAGTGTTATAGTGTCTGAACAGATCAATATCTTTAATCTGATCAGAACTATATTAGCAGCCAAAAGTTTAGGGTTCCCAAAAATGCAGAGTTAGCGGGATCAGCCCAGATATCTGCTAGCACTTGCGTTTAGCCCCGCTGACCAGCCCATCCAAGTGCATAAATCAATTACTGTCACTTACAAAACACTAAACACATAACTGCAGCATTTGCAGAGTCAGCCCTGATCCCTGCAAACAGCAACAGTTTTCCTGGTAGCATTTGAGGCAGTCACTGACAGTCAGGTGCACTTTTCCTTTGAATCTCACTAGTGTACCAGTAAAATTAGAGGCCAAAGTGTCCAAACACCAATGAAGAAGCCTACACGTTTCTGAGCATGAGAAAGCGTGAAGAGGAAAATCGTCCATCTGTCAGATTCAGGCTCAGAATACAAACCTGTAGACAGCAGCGGCAGCCTGAAAGATGGCAGGGACCATTACTCCATTGTCAAAGCTAAGGTCAGATGTACCCGACCCAGTTCTTCTGCCGTTGAGGTGCAAGAACTGCAGGGCTTTCTTATGGAGCATAGAGCCAGTACTAGTCCTGCTCATCCTTCTGGTGAACTGGCAAGCACCAGCAGCCGAGTACATCCTGGTCGTACATCGAGCACAGCAGTAACGCGTGGTGACATAGCGAGTCCTATAAGTGCAGTTCAAGCTGGTGAGGTGGCTGGCACAAAGTAGAGTCCCAAAGCCACTAAGACGACAAAGACAAGCCCGTCGAGCCCATAGTGCCCTTCCTGCTGCATTTTGCCAATCCAAATTGGGAGCACACCACTTCTGCAGCACCCGTACTGCCCCCATTCACTGGCTAACCCAGAATTCAGGTGGAAGTTGATTTTTATTTGCAGTTTTTCACGGAAGATCTCTATAGATATACTCTGGACCAAAGCAAGGTGAATTGCGGTCATATTGGTCCACTGACCCAATTCACCATATGTCTGTGTTCTCTGCTTCCATGACCAGGACACGATACGAGCAGATCTTTCTGTTCATGAATTTCAATGATAATGAACTGTTCTGTCCTCCCTTTACCCAGACACAACCATCCAAATTCAAACGTTGATTGGTGTTGTGGCAAAACCCCTCTATGTCCATGAATATAACCTTAATATGGGAGGGGTGGACCGCAACGACCAGTTGTTGGAACTAACCAATTGCCCGTAAGGCCAGACTCTGGTATAAATAAAATGTCTGTATATTTATTCCAAGTGGCTCTGCTGAATGCTTATACAAAACTTTAGAATGAACTGGCTCCTTAAATTCCAGGAAGAGATCACAACCCTTCTGTTTCCAGACAGTGTTGTGGCCCAAATTCCCAATCCAACTGCAGTGAGCTGGCACCTTTCAGGACAACCTTGTGGAGGATAACCAAGAAACTTACCCTAGGGTGAGACTACTGCCTGCAGTACCTTCCTGCCGAAGGCTTGATCTGCGGCAGATCGCAAATCCAAACAATAGCGTCAGAGAAATGTCGAATTGGACCAAGTAGCAGCCTTACAGATTTGTTTAGGCATAGCACCGGCCCTTTAAGCCCAGGAAACTGCCGTAGATCTTGTGGAATGAGTAGCAATACCCAAAGGGGGTATTTCTCCTTTTGCTTTATAGGCCTCCAATTGCCAATCTAAGCCATATGCCCATTGTACTTTTGGAAGCTTTCCCTTTGCACAAGCCTGAGAAACCCACAAAGTATTAGATTTTCTGAATTCTTTGGTTACGGTAAGAAAGTGTAACATCTTTTCACATCCAGAGCGTGAAAAGCCTCTTCTCCTGGATTGGTCAGTGTTGGAGAAAGTGAGCAGGATTATTTCTTGTGAGCGGTGAAAGCTTGACAAAACCTTTGGAAGAAATGCTGGATCCGTTTGAAGGACCACTATGTCTGCAAAAACTTTCAGGAAAGGTTCTGTAAGGTTCTGTAACTGCCAGAGCCTGAACCTCGCTGATTCTTCTTGCAGAGGTGATGGCTACCAGAAAAATAGGATTTTTGTACTCACTGTAAAATCCTAGGAGAAACTAGGCAAAATTGTTACACAACACACAGAACTTTAATCCCGCCCCGGGGGGGGGGGGGGGGGAACAACAACCCTCATCAACCCTCCTCCTGCTAGCAGCTTCAGTACATAAACAAGTATAGGAGGGGTGGGGGTGCTGTGTCGGTCAGTGAATTACAGAGAAAAGGATTTTACATTGGAGTACAAAAATCCTATTTTCTTATATTCACCGACAGCTCCTCTCTAACTACATGGGACGTCCCCAAGCAGTGCTAAATGAGGGATGGGAAAAAACAGCATTAAAAACTTCATCCACCATGGCAAATGGGAACTAGTGAAACCAAACCCACAAAAAAAAAAAAAAAATAAAAAAAAAAACAGCAGTGTGTGGAAACTACCAAAAAACCGGGCATTCTCAACAGGAGTGATCCCCCAGACTGCAACATTGCAGAAGTAATGCAACAGTGCATTAACGAAACAGTACTGGGTTTTTATCGAAAAACCTCAAAAGCAACTACACGGCCGCCTGCAAAACTTTGCACCCAAAACAGGCAGCCGATGCACTGACGTCTACCTTGTAGAACTTGGTAAACGTATGGACAGAGGACCAGGTTTGCCGCCTTACACACCTGAGCAACAGACGCTTGGCGTCGGAAGGCCCAAGACGTTACGACTGCTCTTGTAGAGTGGGCCGTGACTGGAAAGGGAGGCACCTGCCCCTTCAAGGTATAGGCTTGGACTACAATCTGTCTGATCCACCTAGAAATGGTGGCCTACGAGACTGCCATGCCCTTCTTAGGACCAGCCACCGAAACAATGAGTCTGACTTACGAAAGGAAGCTGTGACAGACAAGTACACCTTCAGAGCCCTAACCACATCGAGAGCATGAAGGGCCACCTCTTTTGGGTGCTTCAGCTTAGGACACAACGATGGTAATACAATGTCCTCATTGATATGAAAGGCCGAGACCACCTTCGGTAGAAAGGGCGGTTGCGGACGCAACACCACCTTATCCCTGTGGATGACCAGATAAGGCGACTTGCAGGACAATGCCTCCAGTTCCGAAACCCTCCTGGCCGATGTGCTGGCCACTAGAAAGACCACCTTCTGTGAAAGGGTCAACAGAGGACTCTCCCTGATATTCTCAAACGGCAGCTTCTGAAGCGCCAACACCAGGTTCAAATCCCACAGTGGCAACGGAGGACGCACCAGAGGGACTACATGGTGCACCCCCTGAAGAAAAGTACTCACTTATGAGTGAGACGCTAGGGGTCGCTGAAAAAAAAAAAAATATAAAAAAATAAAAAAAAAGACAGCCAAAGCTGAAATTTGCCCCTTGATGCTGCTCAAAGCCAACCTCTGGTCTGCACCTTGCTGTAGAAACAGCAGGATCCTGGAAATGAAGGAGCACGGATGCCATTCTTTCTCCTCACACATGGAGATATAGGCCTTCCAAGTACGATGGTATATATTCCTGGAAGATTTCCACACCCTCAGCATAGTTGGAATCACTGAGTCAGACAGACCCCGGTTCCTCAATACCTGGCTTTCAACAGCCAGGCTGTTAAAGCCAGCGATGGTAAAGCAGGGTGAAAGATTGGACCTTGAGATAGGAGGACCTCCCGAATGGCAGTCAGGGAGCGTCTGCCACCAGGCACATTATGTCTGTGTACCAGGCCCACTGAGGCCAATCTGGGGCAATCAGGATTACCGGAATCCCCTTGGCTGCCACTCTGCAAAGCAGACGTGGCAACAGTTTCAGCGGAGGAAAGGCGTAGATCAGTTGGTACTGATCCCACAGAGCTACCAGCGCATCTGCCCACAGATCTCTTGTCCTGGACACGAATCTCAGTACATTCCAATTGAGACGGTAGGCGAGTAGATCCACATCTGGTGTGGCCCACCTCAGGCACAGCAGCCTGAACACCTCCTGATGCAATGCCCACTCTCCTGGGTCCAGCATCTGTTGAATCAGATAGTCCGCCTGCCAATTTTCCACCCCTGGGATGTAAATGGCCGATAGGGCTGGTACATGTCGCTCTGCCCACCGAAGTACGCGAGTGACCTCCCGAGCAGCGGCTGAGCTTCTTGTTCCTCCCTGGTGATTTATGTACGCCACAGCCGTGGCGTCGTCCGACTGTATTCTGATCGCACAGCCTGATCGCTCTCAATTGGAGCAAATTGATCGGCAACTGATTCCTCCGTCGATCAGAGGCCCTGAGCCGACTGAATCCTCATCACTCCACCCCAGCCGGACAGACTGGCATCTGTAGTGAACACTGTTCATGTCAGAGGAAGGAACGATTTTCCGGACTGAACCGGGGACCTCAACCACCAGATCAGGGAGTCCTTGACTGGTTGGCTCACCTGGATCTCCCGATCGAGACAACAGATTTGTCCCATTTCGTCAGAATCTCCTTCTGCAGGACTCTCGTGTGGAAGTGGGCATAAGGTACCGCCTTGAAGGAGGCCACCATGAGCCCCAGCACTCGCATGCAAAAGCGGAGTGACGACCACTCGTGGCTTATCAGTAGATTTGCCACCGATCTGAGTCTCCTCAATTTATCTGAGGGGAGAAAAAACCCCGCTTCCCTGAACCCCAGGTACTCCAAACGCTGAGTCGTTACCACCCTGGACTTTAGGATCAACAGCCACCCAAAATCTTGCAGGGTCTGCAAGGTGATCGCCACGTCCTCCAGTAATTCTGATGCGGAAGAAGCTCTCAGGAGATAGTCTAGGTAACCTACGATCACGATCCCGCGTTGTCTCAGCAACGCCAAGTAAAGGCCTGGGGGGCTGATGCTAGGCCAAAAGGAAGAGCCACAACCCGATAATGGACTTCCCCAACTGCCAAAACAGAAATTTTTTATGCTAAAGGCATATGGGTATGTGCAGGTACGCATCCTGGATGTCTAAGGACGCCAGGAAGTCCCCTTGGAGTGTCGACTACTGAGCGAACTGATTCCATGCTAAACCTCTGCACTTTCACAAAGTGATTGAGGGCCTTCAAGTCCAAGATTGTAGTTCCCAAGAAGGAAGAGGTATGTCTAAACAGATTTGAGTAGAACCCCTGGAAGCGTTTGATTCCAGAACTGGTACAATCACCCCCTGATTCAGCAAGTCCCTCACCGCCCCTAACAGGGCCTCCCGGCGAACTGGGGACACGTGGAAATCAGATCGCAGATCCATTGGTTGAACAGGGAGGTCCACCGGGCTGCAAACTCCCAAAGGCAACCCCCCACCCGGGACATGGGTGGGGCAAACCTTCATGCGGTAGCACTTTTGTTCGCAGGCTTGCGGTTCCAGGGACGCTTCTGACCGTCCGTGGGCATCCTATCGGGATGGGGACATTTCGCTTTAGCACCAGGCGGACGAAAAAGCCACTTGTGAACGGATAAAGAGGGCCCTTGCCTACGGCGTGGCTCCTTAGCCTTCCTGGCCTGTGGGAGTAGAGTACTCTTACCACCCGTGGCACTTAGTTTCATCCAACAAGGCTCCAAAGAGCCGGTCGCCAAGGAAGGGAAGATCTGTCAGGGCTTTCTTCGATGCCTGGTCAGCAGACCAGCATTTCAGCCAAATGAGCCAACACCGAAGCCCTGGACAACAGGGGGAGAGTGTCCAGGGTCACGTCAAACGTACTTAAGGCCATGCACTAGTTGGTCTGCTAGCTCCACGCAGATAGGGGGAGGCGTAATGCTCTCCAAATTCGCGGGGCAAAAGTTTTGCCCACAGTGAGTGTCTGCAACACCAGTGCGAATGCCAGTACAGGTCACACGGCTGACCCCACAACCGTAAACAAGGAACAAGCCACTGCCTCGGCCTTCCTGTCCGTGGGATCCTTGAATGCAGGATCGTGGTTACTTTATTCAACCTAGATACTGGGGGTCCACGACTGGAGGAGCCGACCACTTCTTGAGAAGGCTTTCCTCAAAGGGGTAGCGCACCGCCAAATTTTTGGGGACCGAAAAGGTCCGTTGCGGGCGACCCCATTCCCTGTAGATGAATTTGTCACGGGTACACCTTAGGTGAACGCGCTGGCTTGCGGGACCCAAAAAGGGACCGGACCATCAGCCAAGGATTTGGCTGGCTCCTGAATCTTCAGGGTATCACGCACAGCTGTGATAAGTGCTTTAACAAGCGCCATGTTGCGCCTGGACCCGGACGGGGAATCATCCTCACTGTCTTAACGGTCCTGGTCAGCCACGTCTGATAGGTCAGAGCAGGGGTCTCCAGCCGCAGCAGGGCCCGAGTCTGCATCAGAGCTCTCCCCAGAGGATGGGGGGACAGGGGCCTCTTACGTACACCTTTCCTGCCACATGCCGCCGCCTCCTTAGCAACATAGGAGTCAAGGAACGCCGCCAGGGTGTCCATGTGCACCGCACTAACCGCAGGTGACCCGGTTGCTATAGCCTGGATTTCGGGGGAAGAAACGCCAGTTTCTGAAGCCATGCCGACCCTATCCTGTCTGCCACCTGCAAGTGGTACTTAGCGCTAGACTCACCACCCTGAGGCGTTCTGTGAATGCCAACAGTGCCTGTAGTCTCTAGGAGGTTCCCACTTGCAGAGGAGAAAAAAACTCAGCAGCAGCTCCACAGCGGTGCAACGATCTGCAGAACAGCTTCAGCGTTCAGCACAGAGCCAACCAGTGTCCTGTACACAGTGGACACATGAAGTAACAAGCGAAAGCACATGTCATGCTGTCACAAGAGGACAGCGCTGAAGAAAGCATTCAGGCTTTAATAAAATGGCCGCCAATGTAATCAATAGGAATCCTAAGGAAAATGGCTGCTGAAGCTCACCAGGGGAAATCTATAGCTTCCCAAATCCAAGATGGCCACTGGAACAGCACCATGCGGTTAACAGAGCAAAAATAAAACAGAGCTGCCTGCTGACAGACAGACAATCTCCACAAAACTGCTTTTTGGGACCCCCAGACCTGGACTGAACAGCAGCCGTAGAGAACACCCACAGGTGAGAAACAGGGACACACACATCGCCTGCAGCGCATGCAGACACGCCCCTCAGAGGGAGAGGGGTGATAGGGACTTGGGAGAGAAGATGAGGAGGCCCCCCAAATCAACCACCCAGGGATTAAAGTTCTGTGTATTGTGTAACAATTTTGCCTATTTTCTCCTAATGGTAGGCTATACAACCCATGTAGTTACAGACAAGGAGCTGTGTCGGTCAGTGAAAGAAAATTGGTTTTAGAACCAGATTCTGCAAAGATACAGGGAATGCCCAGCTGCTCACCCCACCGAAGCAGGGAGAGCCGTACTTGCCAGTCCTGAAGAGCTGGGAGAGATTCCATCACAGATCTACACCCGAGCAGTTACAGGGTAGCTGTTGGCCCTGTATACTGTGATCCAGACATCAGTGCCCGGTTATATGTACACCCCGGAGCATTGAAGCTCACTGACCACCTCTGGAGCGTGAGGTATGTCGGGGCCTGCAGAGCCGTAGCTGCAGCCTGCTCACGCTCGATGGCCGGACTGGGGAGACTACAAGGATATCATTAACCAGCCTGTCACCCAGCCGGCAGTTGATAGATCACAGGATCATTCATCTTGCACAAAAAGCAGCAAACCTGCAGCAAAAATATGGACCAAGAGGCCCGCAGGGTTTCCTAGGTCATTCTCCTTGCTAGGCAAAATAAAATAAATAAATGCTGTTAGCAGCAGGAGGGTTGATGCACGGGCATGACAAATCCCAACTGGGAAAATCTTTAAGGGCTACTGGCCTATTTCATGCGAGTGCTCTGAAAAAAATTTTTCCAAATAATTTTTATTGGGAGATACCGTGAGATACAAAAAGACATTCAATAACAGCAAAGACAGGGATAAGGTACAACATGGACCAGACCGGATGGATCAGTGTGTCTTGAACCCTAACAGTAGCAGGCGCTATAAACAGGCTCAAAAAAGATCTAAGGCCTAGCCAGGAATTAAGTAAGTTCTTGAAACTAAATAAAGAAAATAAGGAAAGGGATAGAAAGGGGGGAGGGAGGGAGGTTGGGAGGGGAGGAAGGGGATTGACGAGGTATAGAACATTACGCTGAGAAGGGTTCAATGGTAATGTCCATAGAGAGTCCTGGAGAAGAGTTTAGAGAGGACCGACCCTAGGGAGGAAGTCGATTATTAATATCAGAAGGTGTACGACCTGTCGTATGTAAAAGAAAAGTGTTCCAATGCATATTGATCAGTTGGTGACAGTCGATGCGATGAATAGCTGCCACCTAGAGAAGAATGCGGATTTTTGTTTGATGTGAGAGAAGTCTGTCAGAAGCCTTTCTTTGTACAAAAAAAGAAGTTCCTTGTGGAGTTTGACAGGAGGGCCTAGTGGAGATAGCCAGTGCTGGAGTATAAGACGTTGGGCCAAAAGAAGGCACAGCAGAATCCAGTCCATAGTGGCGCAAGGCGAGTAGGTCCTTTTGGGAGGGGTAATTCCTGGAGGTGCAGACCACGGCAGCAATAGGGGGTCCCAATAACCGAAAATCAGGAGCAAAGGATCCTAAGGTAATTTCAGTAGCATGACATTAAAATAAATGCCAAGACCTGGTCCCAGAAGGTAGATATAGTCAGGCAAGACCATAGGCGGTGTGAGAGGAGTGGCTTCGGTTGTTGGCAATGGGGGCAAGACGCACCGTCTTGAATAGATTTGGGAGAAAGGAAAGTAATATAGGCCCTGTGGGCAATCTTCAGCTGTGTTTCCCTCCAAGTTTCATTAGGGGTTAGGCGCAGTACCTTGCGAAGCCCGAGCAGAATTTTGTGGACAAGGTCGGGACCCGGAAAGGCTGAAGTCCAGTTTGCAATGGAAGTTGAAGATGCAGGAGGCGATCGTTGCAGGAGAGGTTTATACACATCGGAGATTTTGAAACAGTCATCCTGTATCAACTGGTCTAAGAAGCTAGGTTGAAATCTTAGAGTCCCCTCTTTGCAGGTTTGTGTAAGAAAGCTGATGCATTGCTGGTAGTAGAAGATGTGTGATGGGGGAATCGTGAAGGAGTCCACCAGTATTTGAAAGGGTAATGGTTTACCCATATCCGGGTCACATAAGGATGAGAACAGCAAAAGGCCCCGTGCATACCAGTCTGAGAAGGGTTTACATTCAAGTCCTGGGAGGAAGCAGGGATTTCCCTGTATCGGTAAATGTAGAGAAATATAGGGAGGAAGCCTGGCCAGTTTCCTAGATTCCCTCCACGCTATTGCCGTGTCTCTGAAAACAAGGTTGTATTGATGGGGGGGGGGGGGGGGACAGATTTCCATCGACTGTGTAAAAGGGCAGTCAGGGAGTAGGGATGAGCCATGGCAGATTCCAGTTCATAGTTAGAATACCTAGATGAGTGAGTGATCCAATCTAAGCTGGTTCTGAGTAAACAAGCTAGGTTATATAGGTGGATATTAGGTAGACCAATACCCCCATTGCCCCTGGGAAGGTGCAGTTTTTTGTATGCAATGCGGGGTCGTTTGCCGTGCCATAAAAATTTGGAGATAGAAGAATTTAATGAAGTAATATCTTTATGCTTTAGTAATAGTGGAAGAGTTTGCATAGGGTATAATAATCTGGCAAAGCTGACCATCTTTACAAGGTGGCACCTTCCCAGGAGCGTGAGAGGAAGATCCATCCATTTTGTCAATTCCTGAGATATCTTGGCCAAGAGGGGAGGGTAATTCAAATGGTACAATGAAGATGGCAATTTTCCAATTTTGATTCCCAGGTAGGCGATATAGGAGGGAGCTACAGTAAATATGGAGTTGCTAGTCCATGAGGGGGTGGAATGGGTACCAATAGGTAAGCTCTTGCTTTTTGAGTAATTTATACGGAGCCCAGAGCATAGCCTAAACGCATCAAAAATAAGTTTAATGGTGGGTATGTCGCCAGAGAGGTTGGATGAAAAAATAAGGACATCGTCTGCGAAAAGGGATGTGCGAAGTTCCTTCTTGCCTATTTTTATACCATGTAGAGGGGCTATATGGGACAGGTACCTAGAAAGTGGTTCCAGGGTGATGTTAAAGAGGAGGGGCGATAATGGGCAGCCCTGTCTGGTCCCTTTGTATAGGCGAAAATGTTGTGAAAGGAGGCCTGCCGCGACCAATTTAGCTGTGCGGGGATGTATACATCGAATTAATGAGATGGCTAAAGGGGCCTGAGAATCCCATTTTGGAGAGAGCCAAGGAGAGCCAGTCGAAGCTAACATTATCGAAGGCTTTCACCGTGTCCAAAGTAATGATGGCATATGTACCATTGGGGTTTTGTCTAGCCGTTTCGAGGGCCAGGAGAACTTTTACGGATGTTCAAAGTGGCCGAGTGGCCTTTGACAAATCCCGATTGGGCCGGTGGATGAGGTGTGGGAGAATGATAGCGAGTCTTGATGCTACTATCTTGGATAGTATTTTCACATCTAGGTTGAGCAGAGAGATGATCATGTACGACCCTGGCTGTAGTGGATCATTGCCTTTTTTTAAAAGAAGTTTAATAACTGCCTGGTTCCCAGATGGAAGATAAGGGCCCCTCGTCCCCGGATATTGAGTACACTGAGTGAAGTGTGGGAGCCGTAATGTGGATAAGATTTTTATAAAATTCGCTGGTGAAACCGTCGGGGCCAGGAGCCTTAGAGGGGTGTAAGTTGCGGATGATGGTTTCCATTTCAGGAAGAGTGATGGTGCATTGAGGGAATCTAATTGGTCTGCCGAAATAGTGGAGAGTAATTTTTTCCCAGAAAGGAGCGTGCTTTGTCCTGGGCGATGGGGTCTGGGGCATATAGATTAGTGTAATACTGCAGCACGATCTCATTTATGGCTTGGGGGGTGGAATGGGAGCGTCCCGTGTGGTCGCATAGGAAGTGATGTGGGTTGGACGGTGGCCCCCCCTTGCATAATCTGGAAAGGAGTTTGCCAGCTGTGTTACCAATTTATGGAGGGTGGCGTCCAAGTGAGCCTTATTAGTAATTTCAAGGGTATCAGCCCAGGTATCGAAAGCTGACTTGGCTGCCACCCACTCATCACAATGTATAGGAGAATCTGAGGATGAAAGCTGCCGTTGGGCAGCATGCAGTCTGGCACTAGCGGATTTGTAGTTTCGGAGTGCATTGCGTTTAATACGTCCCCTGAGGTAAGCCTTCCCAGCATCCCAAAAGAGGTTAGGGTCTGCCGCATGTAGGGCATTTGTAGAGGAGTAATCTGCCCAGGCCTGTTCCATGTACTTTATAAAGTCGGAATTATTATCAAGGAAAGAGGGGAAGCGCCAGAGGTTGAGGTGTGGAGGGAGGTCTAGCCTGTCTAGGGAAATCCCTATTGGAGCGTGGTCGGAAATAGCTATGTCGTGGATCTCTGAGTCTGAAACCATGTGCATACCACCATCGGAACCAAAGTAGTAGTCAAGTCTGGTCAAGGATTTATGGGGGTTTGAGTAGAAAGTGAAGTCTGTCTACAGGGTGAGATAGGCGCCATAGGTCCGTCATGTGCAGAGAGTCCATGGTGGAGGCACTAATGCCAGATGAGGGACGTTTAGGGGAGGACCTGTCCACCTGTCCACTAAAATCCCCCCCCCCCCCCCGACCAGGTGGGGCAAATGAGCGAAATTAAGCAAACAGGTCGAAAGCTCGCTGTAGAACCGTTTAGTGGGGTTATTAGGGGCATAAATGTTAGAGATCAAGATTTCCTTGGAACCTATCTTCACCTTTGCTGTGAAGCGTCCCTTGCCATCTGAAAGCGTGGAGAGAACCGTACAGGGAAGATTCTTATGAATCAAAAGGAACACCAGCTTTTCATCCCACCCATTTAGCTCCGAGTACCGTTCCCACCCACATCTTTTGCATGTGTGGAAAGTCAGGAGCTTGAAGATGAGACTCCTGTAGCAGGGTAATGTCTACTTTAAGTCGTTTAAGGTGTCGAAGGATCTTCACTCTTGTGGGGAGAGCGAAGACCCTTGACGTTCCAGGAGACTACTCTAGGAGTGTGGAAGGAAATGGATGTGGACAAGATATGTAGCATATAAGTGCATGGTAGTAACGGCGGCATAAGCGTAGCTCGGTGGAGATATGGTAGATAGTACCTTGCCCAGGGACTCTTGTTAGAAGGGGAGATGAACCCAAAATATCAGAGGGGTGGGGGGAGGGAGGAGCAGAAGGAAGAAGGGTCGGGGAGGATTCGTGGTAATGAAAGAATAACCACTTTTTTCCGCATGAGTTCACTGTGTAAAGGGGCTCCCCAAGGAGGGCCCCAAAAGCAGGAGGTTTAATTAAGTGCAGCCCCGAGGACGTCCGAAGACCGTGCTAGTTATATGTGATATGGCGCGACGGCCGATTGGATTGCGGGGAGTTAATACACAGTGGAGTCATGTAAGAACATGTCAAACTAGAAACAAGGTTAAGACAGAACATAAAATTCAAAAATTAACATCAACATAGGGCATAAAAAAAAAAAAAAAAAAAGATGTATGGAAACCTGAAACAAGACCGTAAATTCAAGTAACGGAACAAAATCGAGCATAAACAGGACACATACTGCGCTCTCAGTGCTGGGAGGTTATAGGCCGGGAAAGAGGTAGAAGATGAGAAAAGGAAAAAAAAATTAAAAACAACAAAAGTACGGGAGTGAGCAGCCACTACATTAAAGTTGCCATACGAACTGAGAACTTGGAAGTCAGGAACAAGGTGGCAGGAGAAACTTCAGCGTAGAGTGTTGCGGTGGTGATGATCCAGAGCCGAGTCCCCGAAAGCGTTTGGGGGGGGGGGGGGGGGGGGAGTCCTTCCTAGGGCTCCTCTGATCCAGAGGGGATGGTGGAGGTAGATTTGGAAGGCGTGGCTGGAGACTAGTCCGACCGAAGAGACCGCAGGAATGCTTTCGCTTCTGAGGGGTCCTGAAACGAGTTGTTCCCCTTTTGGGGATTTAAGTCGAAGTACAGCAGGGAATCCCAGAGAGAATTTAATTTGTAGTTTAAAAAGTTCCGAGCAAATCAGTTGGAAGGCTTTGCGTTTTTTGGATACTTCAATGGAATAGTCCGTGAAGATCAATATTTTGACGCCAATTTGTAGGGAATGCGATTGCCGGATTTTTTGAAGAATGAGGGCTTTGTCTGCATAGTTCAAATATTTAGCAATGATAGGGCGGGGGGGGGGACTTGCGGTCCGCATTAAATGATCCCATACGGTGGGCCCGTTCCACCGTGAAGGGTCCCGTGAGACCCATGGCTTCTGGAATGCGTTTAGCTTAGAAGTCGTTCAGATTGGCTGTGGGGAGCGTCTCAGGAACACCTACGAACCGCAGGTTGGAGCGTCTGGATCTGTTCTCCAAATCATCCAATTTTTGGATAATATATTGGTTCATTTTTTCCTGTGATTGTTCTGCAGCTTGGGGTTGATACAATTAGTCTTCCACCTCAGACGCGGTGTTCCAATTCATTTAGCCTGGTTGTATGCTCCGTTAGTTGAGCCTTAATTTGTTTCATCCCAGCATGAATGGCTTTCTCCACCAATGCTGCAATCATGGGAGATAACCGGGCCGCAACCACGTGAGCAATGCAGCTAGTATGCCAATCTTCCCCTTGGGAGGGTGACTGAATGTCCCCAGTCTGGGCTGGGGGGAGTTGAGAGAGTATGCCCATGGAGCAGGAATGGAGCAGTGGATTCTAGGGACGTATGGGAGGCGACCCCGCTCACCTCCATGGTTGCATCTGGAATCATCGCCGGAGAGGCCTGGGGAGCTGGAGCGGAGCAGGCCGAAGCCGGGTGCTCGATTTGCAGCTGGTAACTGGAAGGGCCTGGAGTGCAATCTGGCCCACTGAATGGCAGAAAGTGATGCCATAAGACCTAATACCGCCATAACTGACCTGGTTGACACCGAGAGGTTATTCTGAACTTGTTTCACTGCTGATATGATCTTCTCTTTTTCCTGTGGTAAAGACTTTTTGAAGCACCGAATATAACCAGAAACTTCATCTCCTGTGAGGGTTCCAGATTTGACTCTTCCAAAATTTAGGAGTCACCTCCAAGTTCATGAGGGGAGTCTGGGACGCCTTGAGATTTGATGAGACTTGTTCTTTGGAGTCTGCGAAGAACAGGTCGTCCAGATAGGGAACAACTGAAATCCCTCAACTTCAGAGGTTCCATGGCTTCCGCCATAATTTGTGAAGATCCTGGGGGAGGATGAAAGTCCGAATGGTAGAGCTCTGAATTGGAGGTGCCATACTGAGTTCCCCAGATCCAAGGCCAGGCATAGAAACTGTTGGGAAGTCTGATTTATCGAAACATGAAGATAAGCATCTTAGATCCAGGGATGCCATGAAGCAGCCTGGAGTCAAATTGAATTGAAAAGAATTGTGTCCATCCTGAAATGCTTGTACCATATTGATCGTCAAGATTTTTACGTTCCGGATCAAGCGGTACTTCCCTGAAGGCTTCTTTACCAGGAATATGAGCGTAGAAGACCCTGCCCTCCTGATTTTTTGTGACCTGGATAATTACTTCTTGCTGAATCAGGTCCTGCAGTAGGCTCATCATTGCAGAAGCTTTTTCCCCGATCTTTTGGTAGGGCTATAACAAAATCTGCTTGGGGGTGGCTCTGAAAATTCCAACCTGCAGCTCCAAGTTATGATGCTTTTCAAACAGACTTGGAGATGTCATGTTCCACTGTAGGTGAAAAGCTGGCAATCTTCCCCTACTGGGGTAGATTGTCACTTACTTTTAGAAGGCTGGTGTGGGGGGGGGGGGGGGGACTGATCTGAAAATAACTCCTCTTCCCTTACCCCTTTGGGAGCCCCAACGGCTCTTACGGTCCTGCTCTTTATCCTTATGGGGCTATTGAACAGCACGAAAATTATTTTTAATTGGCTGTCCTATCCAAGACTGGTTCAAGGTCTAGACCAAAAAGAAAAATTACCAGAGAAATTTAAACTGCACAGCTTTAACCTTGGAAGCTGTGTCACCAGAACAGATTTTCAGCCAGACACTGGCTGAGTTCACCAGTGCCAATGACCTTGCTGCCAACTTGACTGATTCAGCTGATGCATCAGCCATGTACTTATCTTTTAATAAGAGGGGGAAAAGACTTCAGCAGGTCTTTACACTGTGCCTGCTTCAACATTGCTTCTCAACTTTTCCACCCAGCACTCCAGGTTTCTTGCCACAACCGTGGAAGCCATAGGTTTGAGAATAAAAATATAAAAAAAAAAAAAAAACACAAGTTTATAAAATTTTCCTGGTTCCCGCGTCATCAGCGAGGGCCGGACGTGCCGTTCTATAGACCTGCCCACTGGTCCCTGTGTTCCAGGCACTTGGAACCACTAGTGTCATGCCCCCTCAGGAAGCCGCATCACCACACATTATGCTCTCGTCGTCCAGGACCCGGAACAGATGTGGGACATGACACTGACCAGCAGCGGCCCTCGCTCATCCACCAGAGCCATCTCCAAGGACCTGAAAAAGTGGACTCCAGGCAACAGACGCTGCACTCCCTGAGGGCACTTGCTCCCCCGAGATGGAGACCGAAGGCTCTGGAACATCCCCCACCCTTGGGTGGGGGGGTGGTGGGATGGGAACTGAAACAAAAGTGTAGGCCTAACACTCTTCCAACCTTAGAGAGCACAGCTCCCTGGTTCCAGGCACATGCCTCCACAATGGTGGAGGAAATACAATAACTGAGGCCATGGTTGAAGATGAGGGATTTAAAAGGGGGCATGCGTTCCCTGTGAAGAAGGCAAAGCTATGCTCTCTCCACGGTTGTCCTGAAATGCGATTTGAGAAAAAAGCGCCTGCATAGAGCCTCTCCTGTCTCTCCAGTGTGAAAGCCCAAATGCGTTCACACTGGAGCGGTGCACTTGCAGGGCGACAAGTCCTGCCAGCAGCATCTTTGCAGCGCTGTAGCGTTCCAACCATTGAAATCAATGGGCAGCGCCAACTAACCTTTTTTCTGGCCGCTAGAGGGGGTTAAAAGCACCCCGCTAGCGGCCAAATAGCACCGCTTTACCGCTGAAGCCCCAATGCCTCAGTGTAAAAGCACACTTACGGAGGACCTGAAATGTCCAGATAGCACGAACCCCCCATATAGCCCCATTTTGGAAAGTAGACACCCCACGGTATTTATTAAGAGGCATGGTGAGTATTTTGCAGCTCTCGTTTTTGAAAAAGAAAGTTTTTTTTTCAAAAACTGACAAAAAGCGAGATCTGCAAAATACTCAACATGCCTCAGCAAATAGCTTGGGCTGTCTACTTTCCAAAATGGAGTCATGGGGGGGGGGTTTGTGCGATATGGGCATTTTTATGGCCTCCGAAACTGATAGGCAGCGAGGAGCGATATCAAAAGTTTACACCCTTGGAAAGCCTGAAAAAAAAAAAGAAAAATATTAAAATTAGCTAATCGAAAAAATAATCGATAGATTAGTCGACAGACAAATTAATCGTTAGTTGCAGCTCTAATATATATATATATATATATATATATATATATATATATATATATATATATATATATATATATATATATATATATATATATATATATATATATATATATATATATCTCCACACATACATGCGTATGACAAAATGTGTATGTCGTTTTTGCCTTAGAACAATAGGGGTTCTGAGGGTTAATTATGTAGGTAGGCCTTAACACCAGTCTGGCCAGGCTATGCTTGTAAATTCTGCCTGGTCATGTGAACGGTAAGGTGCACATGACAGGCCAGCACCAGGTCTGGTTGGATGTTTAGGCATCAGCCTTCTCGGAGCCAATCAGTGAGAGTGCAGGTGCCCACGGAGGAGTCTGGGAAGGGGTACTTAAGGGGCGTGGGTCACATGTTAATGGGGTTCTGAGGTTTTCATGAGTCCCATGTGGTCTGTTCTGGTTCCAGGACCGGGGTAGCCCCATGAGGGGTCCCAGTCAAGGTGTGTTCAACATCCCGCAACAAGGCACAGTAACTGAGGGAGGATTCAAAATGTCCGGGTGTGCTCTTGGCTTGGAGGGACACCACAGCTCACGGAAGTGCCCGGGGGAGGACTCTTCAGAGTAGGGCCGGCAAGTGGCATCCTGAGAAGTGCCTGGTTACTGAGTTGGGAAGGATATTGACGAATTCACACTTTTCGGGTACCATTGAGGAAACTGGAAACGTTCCAGGTACGGTGGAAAAAGGTTCCTGTTCACCCTTAGTTGTTCGAGTTTTGAGTCAACGTGCTGACTGCCATGATCTCTGGCTAGAGATCTGCTCAGCCTTTAAGTACCCAGCTGTGAGTGGCTACTCTCTGGGTGGAAATGGAGACTTTGCTAGACCTGCAATTCAAGGTGTTTGAGTTCTTGCTGCAAAATAAAACCTTGTAAAGAGGACTTCAACTGTTTCAGTGCTCGAGTTGTTGGATATCAACCCTGGGAACCCCTAGACGTGGAGGAGCAGGCCAAGAGAAGGTAACCAGTAAACCCATCAAGTCAAGGCTGCCCTGAGATATTATATATACACACACACGAAATGTGATAGGCAGTTATAAACCAAAAGTTGCATAAATTCCAGAAAACGTACCCTAGTTTGTAGACGCTATACGCCTATTGATTTTTTACCAAAGACATGTGGCGGAATACAATTTTGAGCTAAATTTATGACTAAAATTTAGTTTATTGTATTTTTTATTTTTATATAAAAAAAAAAAAAAAAAAAGTAAAATATAATTTTTCAAAATTCAGATTTTCCCATTTATGGGGGGGGGGGGGTTTGATAAACGCAGAGGCAAATACCATCAAAAGAAAGCTGTGTAAAAAAAATATTTTGTTTGGATATAGCATTGCATGACCGCGCAGCAGCACAGTTAAAGTGCTCTGTTCATTAAGCAGCCAAATCTTCCAGGGCTGAAGTGGTTAATAGGGTTCACCATGCCCCCATGTAACAATCCTGCTAAGCACCTTTAGCCTGCCAAGCAACACTTGGTGACTCACGTGGCCCGGGTTAGGAGACATGAACTGCTGCAAGCGCCTGTTCTAAACCCGCTCTGTGTCCCATGGCTGCCTTCTGGAAGCACCGCATGCTTGGCCTACACAGCCGGAAGTTATGTGCGTGCATGTGCACGGTCCCCGCTGTATTCAATTATGGTGTGAATCTTCTTGCGCCCAGATAAAGGCCACTGCGCATGTGAGGCATACAGCGGCACTGTTGCGAATGAACGTGCACCATGGCTGCCAAAAAATTGCTGAGCACAGCGGCACTCTTGGGAACACACATGCGATGGTGAACCAAGGCAAATTAGCGCACCGTCGTGAGCCATCATACAGGCAAACAGCCAGACAAGTATGGTCACCGCACACAGGTGTCCAGCCTCTAGCTAGCTTGACCGATTGTTACAATCACTGGGACATCCCACAATACTAAAGAGAGTTCACTTACCCATCCAGGCGCAGGGCAGCTTGTAAACCAAGAGCCCAAACTTCACCCATCACGGCGGGTTCCTGTCACTTTAGGACCTTCAAGGACTGGGTACCCTTTTCATGTTTAGGGTCCACTCCCATGGACCTGTACAGCACTCTGCAGGAATGCCTTAGCGCTGTGGTGTCCAGAATTCCACTTCGTAGGGTCCAGCGCCCAGAGGCCGCATTACAGCCAAAACCTTGCAGGGCCCAGGGGCCGCATTACAGGCAAAACCTTGCAGGGCCCAGAGGCCGCATTACAGGCAAAACCTTGCAGGATCTTGAGTCTTTGCGAGGCTCGGGTACCATTTATCTAACACTTATAAACCCTGTGTCAAATGGATCCGATCGGTCAATCCCTTGATTTAAAACAGTTTGTGGGACTAGACACCTGGAGATCAGAGCGCTCCAGAGCTCAAAAAGGAAGGTGGTTAGAACCCAATCACAGTGCCTTGCAAACGTATTCACCCCCTTGGCTTTTTACCCATTTTGTTCCATTAAAAAAAAAAAAAAAAAAACATTGAACTAAAGGCTGTAATCTGAATTATATGCAATGAATCAGAACACAATAGTCTAAGTCGAAGTAAAATTAGAAAAATATGTACATAAAACTATTTTTCAGAAATAAAAAAAAATTGGCATGTGCATATGTATTTACCCCCTTTGTTATGAAGCCCATAAAAATCTCTAGTGCAACCAATTACCTTCAGAAGTCACAATCATTGAAATAATGTCCACCTTTGTGCAATCCAAGTGTCACATGATCTGTCATTTCTTACACACACCCCCTTTTTGAAAGGCCCCAGAGGCTGCAACACCCAAGAGGCACCACTATCCCAACACTGCCATGAAGACTAAGGAACTCTCCAAACAAGGGTCAAGGTTGTTGAGAAGTACAAGTCAGGGTCAGGTTATTAAAAAAAAAAAAAAAAAAATTATTATAATATAAATATATATATATATATATATATATATATATATATATATATATATATATATATATATATATATATATATACACACACACACACACACACACACACACACCAGTTACACTTACCGGTAAGGGCTTTTCTAGCAAATCTTCCAGGACGGCACACCTGAGATGACGAGTCCCACCTGACAGGAAACACAAACCACAAGGTTTAAAAAGGCCCCTCCCTTCCCTCTGTCTTCAGTTATGACAAAGTATAAGCCCACGCCGGTACCAGAGGGTACATTCTGTGATTTAAAAAAACACCAATTAGGGGTAGGGAAGCAGGCCTGCTGTCTTGGAAGATTTCCTAGAAAATTCTGTTAGCGGTAAGTGTAACTGGTAATTTTCTACAGTCATCCTCCAGGACAGCACACCTGAGACAAAGTTCGGGCCTACCTTAGGGTGGGACCACCACCTGTAGGACCTTCCTGACAAACGCCAAGTCCTGAGGGGACAACCGCTCCACTCTATAGTGCCTCAGGAAGGTATTTTGGCTCGTCCAAGATGCTACTCTGCTGATTTGATCAATTGAAGCGCCTGCCCTCTCTGCCCAGGGGGTCAGAGATCTAGTTGAGTGGTCTTTTAGACGAGTTGGTTGGGTTTCCCATATGCTCATAGGCTACAGTGATAGTCTGCTTAATCCACCTGGCTATCATTGGCTTGGAGGCCTGGAGACCTCTTTTGGCCCGAAAAACTAATTTGCAAATGGTTTGATCTCCTGAACTCACTCACTACAAATAGACATCTATTGTCTTTTAAAATAAACCTTTCCTCCATGTTTGGGGTTCTGACAAAAAGAGGGAAGTATAATCTGACTTGTGGAAATTTGAGATCACTTTTGGCAAATATAAAGGATCCTGTCTGAGTATTACCTTATCCCCCAGGAGCAACAAAAAGATCTTTAATTGTCAGAGCCTGTAGGTCACCAACTCTTCTGGCTGTCATCACTGCCAGAAGCAAAGCCACTTTAAGAGGGGGGAAAAAAAATGAACTGAAACTTGAACCACTGGCTCAAAAGGCCCTTTAGTTAGGGCAGCTAATACCAGGGATAAGTCCCAAAGTGGAAACCTATTGGTTTTCACCAGGGTAACTCGTTCCCTAGCTGAAGACTTTATGGAGGGGCTTAAGAGCCAGTTTACTATCCAGAAATACGGACAAGGCTGCCACCTGGACTCAGGGTATTGACTGCTAAACCCTAGTCAGCCTCGTCCTGGAGAAAATCCAAACACCGCTGGAATGGTTTGAAAAGAGCCTTCTCTAGACTGAGCCCAGCAAGAGAAGACCCTCCAGAGACTTGTGTAAATCTGTCTAGTGGCTGGTTTTCTGATTGTTATAAGCACATCACTTTTTCAGAACAACCCTTACATCTAAGGATCTCCTTTTCAAACAGCAGGCTGTCGGGGAAAGAAAATCATGATCGGGGTGTAAAACTGGACCCTGGCAGAAGAGATCACGACTAGAGGGGAGATGGAACAGAGGGAGCCACCGACCATCTCTTTGGGGTGAGGAACCATGCCCGTCTCAGCCACCAGGGGATAATTAGAATAAGGCACCCATCTGACCGGGATAGTTTCTACAAAACCCAGGAAAATTTTGAAAAAAAAAAGATATTTTCTTCTTTTTGTTATAAGAAAAATCGAATAAACTGAATTTTAGTCATACATTGAGGGCAAAATTTATTCAGCCACATGTCTTTAGTAAAAAAAAAGTCAATAAGCGTATATTTTTTGGTTTGCGCAAAAGTTATAGCGTCTACAAACTAGAGTACATTTTCTGGAATTTACACAGCTTTTAATTTACGACTGCCGATCTCATTTCTTGAGGTGCTAAAATGGCAGGGCAGTACAAATCCCCCCCCAAATGACCCCATTTTGGAAAGTAGACACCCCAAGGAAATTGCTGATGGGTATGTTGAGCCCATTGAATATTTATTTTTTTTGTCCTAAGGGATTGAATAATGACAAAAAAAATGATATATTGCTCACACATGCCATGGTTATATGTGGAATTGCACCCCAAAATATATTCCGCTACTTCTCCCAAGTATGGGGATACCACATGTGTGGGACTTTTTGGGAGTCTAGTCACGCACGGCACCCCGAAAACCAATCACCACCTTCAGGATTTCTAAGGGTGCAAATTTTTGATTTAACTCCTCACTACCTATCACAGTTTCGAAGGCCATAAAATGCCAAAATAGCACAAAACCCCCCAAAATGACCCCATTTTGGAAAGTAGACACCCCAAGCTATTTACTGAGAGGCATGTTGAGTCCATGGAATATTTTATCTTTTGCCAAAAGTTGCGGGAATATTACAAACTTTTTTTTTTTTTGCACAAAGTTGTCACTAAATGATATATTGCTCACACATGCTATGGGCAGAAGTCAAATTACACCTCAAAATAAATTCTGCTGCTTCTCCCGAGTACCAGGATACCACATGTGGGGGACTTTTTGGGAGCCTAGCCACGTACGGGACCCCGAAAACCAAGCACTGCCTTCCGGATTTAAATATAAAATGCTACCAAAAAACCTGTTAGCGATGGCAGGGATCAGGCCTGACTCTGCGATCGCTGCAGTTATGTGTTTAGTGTTTTGTAAGTGACAGTGATCGATCGATACTGCACTTGGGTGGGCTGGGCAGAGGGGCAAAACGCAGGTGCCAGCAGGTATCTGGGCTGATCCCGCTAACAATGCGTTTTTTTGGAACCCTAAACTGCTGGGGACGCTAGTATAGATCTGATCAGATATTGATCTGTTCAGATTCTATAGCACTACGGGAGGTGTATGCTTTGCGTGTGGGTGTTAGCGGTACTGGCACTAACCTAGCGCTGCCTGGGGCGACGCAGACCCTGACCCTAAAACCTAATTTATATCACCCGCCGGGTGATCAGGGGGTTAAACCTTTATTGGGTAATAAATGATGGGTGCCCTGATGCTATAAAAAACAAACTAACCAGAGTCACCCGTAACACTTATACGGTGATCAGTGGTGAAAGGGTTAACTAGGGGCAATCAGGGGGTTCAAATTTTTATTAGGTAGTATATGGGGGTCCCTGGCGCTATATAAAAACCTGACGGGGAACCTAAATAACTAACTGGCTAACCAGCGTCACCAGTGACACTTATACTGTGATCGCTGGTGAAAGGGGGTGAAAGGGTTAACTAGCAGCAATCAGGGGGTTAAAACCATTATTGGGTAGTATATCGGGGTACCTAGCGCTATAAAAACTTGGCGGTGAACCTAAAAAAATAACTAGCTACCTAGCGACTGTAGCGACACTAATGCAGCGATCAGAAAAACGATCGCTTAGTGACACTGGCAAAAGGGGGTGAAAGGGTTAACTAGCAGCAATCAGGGGGTTAAAACCATTATTGGGTAGTATATCGGGGTACCTAGCGATATAAAAACCTGGCGGTGAACCTAAAAAAATAACTAGCTACCTAGCGACACATGCAGCGATCAGAAAAATGATCGCTTAGTGACACTGGCAAAAGGAGGTGAAAGGGTTAACTCTAGGGGCAATCAGGGGGTTAAATCTTTATTGGGGGGTGATAGAGGGCTACCCTGGACCTAACACTAACTGTCCTGACAGTTTTTACTGTCACAACTGACACTGAATGCATTGATCAGTAAAGAAATGATCAATGCAATCAGTGACACTGTGACTGGGGGGGGATCGGGGGGGGGGGGGGGGGGGGTTTGTGTGCCTGTGTGTACCTACATGTCAGTGTAGTGTTGGTGCACACTTACTATTAGTCTTCTCCTCGTAGTCCGGTCAAAAAGACCGCCCCGAGGAGAATGACATCACTTCCTCCTTCCTGTGTAAACAATACACAGTGGGAGGAAGCTTCTCATTGGCCAGGAGCGATCCAGAGGGGGTGGCCGAAAACCAACGGCCATCCCCTCATCACGGAGCGCTCCTGGAGCGAACCGGACCGCCGTATCCAGCGGGAGGGGGTCCGATCGGACCCCCCACCCGCTGGAAGGCAGGCACGTACATCTACGTGATTGTGCCCGCCTGTGCCATTGTGTTGACGTACATTGGCAATACGGCGGTCCTGAAGTGGTTAAAAGGGCTGCCGATTTGGCAGTCATTCCAACAGTCTCTACTGCAGCATTTGCCAGGTAGACCACTGCCTTACCAATAACTTCAAAAGACTAACACCTCCTTAGATTATTTTTTTTTTTTTTTACTACACGTGCCACATGGGCCAACAACCTGCCAACCCATGCATCTGCATTCCTGGTGACAAGCGGAAGCCCCTGCTGGACCCATAGCTGCAGTTAGCATCCCAGGACCCACGTAATAGTGTTTCTGACCTCTTATCCATCTGACCCTGGATATTTCTGGAATCCTCAAAGGAGAGATGCGAACATTTGGATACCTGTGCTAGTGAAGCCTTAAAAACTTGGAATTTTTAATAATTTTTCTTCCACCTCTGCCTTAAAAAAGGACATCTACACTTCCAGGCCTTAAGTTTTAAAATTTTCCACTCCGGTTCTTTCCATTCTCTTAGGATTATATCCTTAAGGGACTGGTGCACTGGAAAAGTCCACCGGTCCATTACCGCCTTTATGTGAGCCTACCATGCTGTAAGCCCCCATTTTGCCATAGCCCAGGACAGCGGAAATGACACCATACGAACGCGCTGTCTACTTCCGGACATGCGCACTCTCCACCGAGCAATGCCAACTCCACACAGGCCAAGACCTCTTGGTGCCACGCCATCCAACCAGGACACCGTGCATGAGGGATTCTATCCCTTCAAGGAGGGAGATACTCCAGCAGCCTCTTCTAAGCCATCCGTCACCATCAGGTAGGAGGGGAGAGTGGGATGCAAGGTTCCTGAGGTTGTGGAGACCCTCACTCTATCCACAGCCACCAGTATCTCGGGGAGGGGGCTGCATGAGGGATTCCATTTCCTAAGCCCCCTCCACTGTATATACCTGTACTTCCCTGAGAAAAAACTGAAAGTGAAAGATGCCCCTAGGAAATGAGCAAAGCTCTGCCAGACCCCACAGCCACCATTGACTGCCTTAATAAAACTTCCCAGGGGGATACCTCACTCCCAGATCTTGGTCTTAAGGATAGAAAAACTGCGTCACTGCCATCCTGTGGGAAACACATCAACCCAAGAATACCCAGTCGAGACTGAAACTGGTCAGAGTTGAGGGAAAGATGATGGTGCCAAATACAGGGATATTCTTGAGCAAAACTTGTATCACTGTGTGATTTGAGGTTAGGACAGGAGGTTCACCTTCCAGCAGGACAATGACCCCAAACACACTGCTAAAGCAACACTTGAGTAGTTTAAGGGGAAACATTTAAATATGTTGGAATGGCCTATTCAAAGCCAAAATCTCAATCCAATAGAAAATCTGTGGTCAGACTTAAAAGAATGCTGTTCACAAGTGCAAACTACCCAACTTGAAAGAGCTGCAGCAGTTTTGCAAGGAGGAATGGGCAAAAATCCCAGTGGCAAGCTCAGAGACTTATCCAAAGAAATTCTATAATCCTATATGTTTTGCTTCACAAAAAAATAAATAAAAATCTTCAAAGTTGTGGGCACGTTATGTAAATTAAATGATGCAAATCCTCAAACTAATCCATGTTAATTCCAGGATCAAGATACAAAAAAAACTTGAAAAATGGGGTGAACACTTTTGCAAGGCACTGTATGTAGGAAAGAATATATTAGGAAAGAATCCCGGCTTTTTTTTAAAGAAATCTACTGAGCTGGCCAGAACCACCTCTGGAGTCTATTGGACATCTTCACAGCTCTTATTGTGAAGAAACCTTTCCATATATGGTGCTCAAATCTTTTTTCCTCTAGACGTAAAGAGTGCCCCCTTGTCCTCAGATAACGTTAAAGTAAATAACTCAAGTTCACTATATGGAACATGTATTTGTACATGTTGAGCATGTTCCCCCCCTTTAAGCGGTTCTGCACCTAAAAAAAAAAAAAAAAATATTAAAAGCCAGCAGCTACTAATATTGCAGCTGACTTAATAAATGGACACTTGCCTGTCCCAGGGTCCAGCGATGTCCCAGAACACAACAGGGGGTGCATCTGCAGGGGGGGGTAACTGCACCCCCCCCCCCCCCCGAAAGGTGCCGATTGTGGCACCGGAGGGGGGGGGGGGATCAGATTAGCGGAACTTCCCCTTTAGGGTGGAGAACCGCTTGAATTTCCTCCAAGAGGGAATAGATTCAGCTCCTCTAGTCTTTCCTTACAGCTGAGCTCCTCCATGTCTGTTTGGCTGCCCTTCTCTGTACTGTTTCCAGTTCCAATATCTTTTTGGAGAACTGGTGCCCAAAACTGAACTGCATATTTATAAGTGCATAAAGTTCTCTGCTCACTTTTTTTTTGGTCATAAAACACTTCGGTCTGTAAATAAGGGCAGTTTAACCACTTCAGGACTAAACCTTTTGACACTTGTTTCTTAAACGTTAAAAGCTGTAGCTTTTGCTAGTACATTACTTTGAGCCCCCAAACATTAAATATATTTTTCTCAGGACACTATGCAGCCTTTATTTAACTTTGGATATTATTTCTAGAGGCAGTTACTCTAAAAGAAGGCAACCTGCTCTGTTTTTTTGCCCCCCTGAAGAAAAATCTATTTCAAAACACATTGGGCATCTTCATTCTGTGTTGGCGATTCCCCTCTTTACATTGCATATGGATAGATTATCCAACCCAATTTTAATATGCATTGTTAAAAATTTAGTACCTTTTGTAATAAAATATTTGTAAACTTTTAAGTGTCTGCAAACTCTGCATAAACCATGCCGCTAAAGTCTCATTTTGAGAATATTGTAAATACATATATTACACACATATATATATATATATATATATACACACACACACACACGCTATATAAATATACACACACAATTATATAAAAAAATATACACACACACTGTTTCCCCGAAAATGAGACCTAGAGTGATTTTCGGTGAAGGCTGCAATAGGATTTTGTACTCACCGTAAAATCAATTTCTCTGTAATTCAGACTGAGAGCCCCTCTCTTTAGCAATTGGGTTGTTATGCCACCTTTAGGACAGGACTAGGCATAACATGTTAACATGTAATGAAAACAACTCAGAACTTCTAGTTCCGCCCAAGGGGCGGTCCCTTAGGCAACAAGCCCTCAGCCAGCCACGTAGCTTAAGTCAACAAGCAGTATAACTTATAGAAAAATAGGAGGGGCGGGTGCTGTGTCAGTCGAATTACAGAGAAAGGATTTTACGGCGAGTACAAAAAAAACACCATAAAAACTTCATCCACCATGGCAAGTGGGAGCTAGTCGAAACTTCTCCCACAAAAAACAAAAAAAAAAACCCTCCAAACCGCACCAGAACAGCGGTAACAAATGCAACAGTGCATTAACTTAAGTACTGCGTTTTTACCCCAAAACCAGGAAAAAAATAAAAATTTATGTGCAATTGCAACTATACATCTGCCTGCCAAACTTTGCAGCCAAAAAAGGCATCAGCCGATGCACTGACATCTACCTCTGAGAATTTTGTAAAAGTGTGAACAGATGACCAAGTCGCCGCTTTACACACTTCAGCGACAGACTGTCGGAAAGGCCCAAGACATTCCAATTGCTCTTGTGGAGTGGGCCGTGACCGGAAAGGGGGGCATCTGCCTCTTCAAGGCGTAGGCCTGTACTAGTCTGTCTGATCCACCTGGAAATGGTGGCCGACAAGACCGACATGGCTTTTTTCAGACCAGCCACCGAAACAAATAGGGAGGTCTGACTTCCGAAAAAGGAGATACACCCTCAGGGTCCGTACCACGTCCAGGGAATGGAGGGCCACCTCCTTAGGATGTATCGTCTTCGGACACAAAGATGGTAACACAATGTCTTTGATGTGAAATGCCAAAAGCACCTTTGGCAGAAAAGCAGGTTGCGGACACAACACCACCTTATCCCTGTGGATAACCAGATAGGGCGACTTGCAGGACAGGGCCGCCAGTTCCGAAACCCTCCTAGCCAAAGTAATGGCCACTAGAAAGATCACTTTCTGGGAAAGAGGCAACAGGGAAATCTCTCTGATATTCTCAAATGGCAGTTTTTGAAGCACCGATAACACCAGATTCAGATCCCACCCCTTGGACAAAAGTGCTCACTAGAGTGAGACGCCAGGGGGGTTGCTGAAAAAAAGAGCCAAAGCTGAAATTTGTCCTTTAATGGTGCTCAAAGCCAATTTCTGGTCTACTCCTTGCTGAAGAAACAGCAGGACCCTGGATATAGAAAAGGAGCGCGGATGCCATGCTTTCGCCTCACACATGGAGATGTAGGCCTCCAGGTACGATTATAAATCTTCCGGGAATAAGATTTCTGTGCTCTCAGCATAGTTGTGATCAGAGTCTGAAAGACCCCGGTTCCGCAACACCTGGATCTCAATAGCCATGCCGTTACAAATCAGCAATGGTAAAGCAGGATGGAGAATTAGACTTTGACAGGTGGTCTTCTCTTAACAGCAGTCGCCAGGGGGCGTCTGCCACCAGGAGCACTAGGTCTGCGTACTAGGGAAGCTGGGGCCAATATTGGGCAATCAGTATTACTGGAAGCCCCTCGGCCTCCACTCTGCAGAGCAGATGTGTTAACAGCTTCAGTGGAGGAAAGGCATAGATCAGCTGGTACTGATCCCACGGTACCACCAGTTTGTCCAACATGTCAGCCCACGGATTTCTTGTCCTAGACATGAATCTCAGCACCTTCCGGTTGAGACGGGAGGCCAGAAGATCCAGGTCTGATGTGCACCACTGCAGGCACAGTAGCGTGAACACCTACGGATGCCACGCCCATTCTCCTGGGTCCAGCATCTGGCGACTTAGTCCACCTGCCAGTTCCACTCCCGGGATGTAAATGGCCGATAAATGTCGCTCTGCCCACCGAAGTATGGGAGCGACCTTCCGTGCAGCAGCCGAGCTTCTTGTTCCTCCTGGGTGATTGACGTATGCCACAGCCGTGGTGTTGTCTAACTGGATCCTGATCAGACGCCCTTGCAGTCTTATCGACCATGTGGAGAGGCATAGCTTGATCGCTCTCAGTTCGAGCAGATTGCCCAGCAACTTGGATTCCTCCACCAACCAGAGACAATGGGTCAACTGAACTCCCATTACTCCACCCCAGCCTGATAGGCTGGCGTCCGTTGTGATCAGTGTCCATTTCAGAGGTAGGAGCAAATTCCTGGATGGAAGTGCCAGGGACCTCAGCCACCAGAGCAGGGAATCCTTGACTAATTGGCTCAACTGAATCTGCCGATCCAGGGACAACGGAAATTTGTCCCATTTTGACAAAATCTCCTTCTGCAGGACTCTGGTGTGAAACTGGGCATACGGTACGGCCTCAAAAAAGGCCACCATGAGCCCCAGGACTTGCAGGCAGAAACATAGCGACTACTACCTGCGGTTCATCAGCAGTTTTACTAACACGAGTCTGCAGCTTGTCTGAAGGGAGAAACACTCGCTTCCGTGGAGTCCAGCAGTAAGCATAGGTACTCCAAACGCTGAGTTGGTACAATCACAGACTTTTTTAGGTTCAACAGCCACCGAAATTCCTGCAGGGTCTGCATGGTGATCACCACATCCTAACTCTGAAGCGGAAGATGCTCTCAGGAGGAGATCGTCTAGGTATCCCACGATCGCGATCCCACGGCAACACCAAAACAGGAGACAATTCCTTGGCAAAGACTCGGGGGCTGATGCCAAACCAAAGGGGAGCGCCACAAACTGGTAGTGGGCTTCCTTGACTGCAAGTCGCAGAAACTTCTGATGCCGGAGGCATATGGGTATGTGCAGGTACTTCCTTCTTGGGGACTTCAAACAGGTTTGAGTAGAATCCCTGGAAACATTCCAATTACGTAACAGGTACTATCACCCCATGACTCAGCAGGTCCCTTGCGGCCAAGAGAGGAACTCTATCTTGTAGCAGGAGGAAATCAGATCGAAGACCCATTGGTTAGACAGCCAAGAGGTCCACCGGGCTGCAAACTCCCAAAGGCGAACCCCCACCGCGTTACGGGTGGGGGCAAACCTTCATGCGGTAGCACTTTTGCTCACAGGCTTTCGGTTTCAGGGACTCTCTGGTCCTTCAGAAGTCGTCCTGTCGTGCTGGGGACACTTGGACGAAGCCCCCAGGCAGACGAAAAAGCAGTTTGTGAGCGGATAAAGAGGGCCCTTGTCTACAGCATGGCTACTTAGCCTTCCTGGCCTGTGGGAGTAGACTACTCTTACCACCTGTGGTATTTTTAATAATGTCATCCAAAGAGGCTCCAAAGAGCTGATCGCCAAGGAAGGGAAGATCCGTCAGGGCTTTTTTGGATGCCTGGTCTGTAGACCAGCATCTTAACCAAATCAGGCACCTCAGCACCACTGCTGACACTGAAGCCCTGGATAACAGAGGCAGGGTATCCAGGGCTGCGTCAAACGTACTTAAGGCCTTGCACTAGTTGTCTTCTAGTTCCACGCAGACAGGAGAAGCCCGTTCTCCCAATTCGCAGTGCAACAGTTTTGCCCAATCAGTTAGTGTCTGAGACAAGTGCAGATGGCAGTTCTGGTTGCATGGTTGACCCCACAACCGTAAAGAAACAAGCCATTGCCTCTGCCTTCCTGTCTGTGGGGTCCTTAAATTAAGGAGTCCCCTTCCCGGGATCGTGGTGAATTTGTTTAACCTGGATACTGGGGGGTCCACGACCGGAGGTAATGCACTGCAATGTATTTGGGGACCGAAAAGGTCTGTTGCGGTCGACCCCATTCCTTGTAAATGAACTTGTCAAAATAAGTCAGATACGGAAACACCTTGGGTTAACAGGCTGGCTTACGGGACCCAAAAGGGACCGCTACATCAGCAGAGGGATCTGCTGGCTCCTGAATCTTCAGGGTATCACGCACAGCTGTGATAAGTGCTTCAACAAGCTCTTTGTCGCGCATGGACCCAGACTCAGCGTCATCTGAAAACGACAGAACAGGGGTCACCAGCCTCAGCAGGGCCCGAGTCTTTGTCAGAGCTCTCCCCGGAGGAAGGGTGGGGGGCAGGAAACCGACAAAGCATCCATCTGCAGGCGAACCGGTTGCAATTGCCTGGATTTTGGGGGAAGAAACACCAGTTTCTGAAGCAATGCTGACCCTACCCCTGTCTGCCACCCAATGGGGACTTAGGACAGTGATGGTCCCACCCTGCTAACTGCTGCTGGCTGAGAGGCTCTTTCCCGCAGGACTCACCACCCTGACTGGCTCTGCGCTGCCCAGCTAGTAGTGCCCGTGTCCCTTGTCAGCCCCCAGGTGCATAGGAGATCACACTGCGCTGTCTAGAGCTGCTGCCTATGGCGCTGAACTGATCCACAACGTGTTCTGGCGCCAAGAAAAATGGCCACCGAGCATACAAAGTATAAAGCACACAAAACAGGGAAAATGGCCGCCAAGCTCCAGGAAAGCATGCTGCTCCTTGCCCTCACCCAAGATAGCCGAACACTGTATACAGTGGATAGTGGAAGAGAAATGGTGGCGAACAGCGCTGCAGCGATCGACAGGCACAGCCACCAGACACCCCCCAGGGAGAGAATCACATCAGGGCACAGTCAGCACAGACCCCCCCCCCCCCCCCCCCCCCCAGAAAGCCTCTGCATCTGACACACGGCTCAGCAGACTCACGTAGCATCCCCCACGGGGGGGGGGAGATGGGGACAGGGAGAGAAGAGGTGGTGAGGGACCCCCAAATAGACCTCCTAGGGAATGCCCAGCTGCTGAGCCCCACCGAGGCAGGTAGAGCTGTACTTACCAGTCCTGCAGAGCTGGGAGACATTCCATCACAAACCCACTCGCCGATCAGTACAGGGTGGCTGTTGGCCTGGCCCACTGACGCAGACATCAGTACCCCGGTCATGTGTGTGCTTCGGAGCATTAACCACCTGGAAGTGAGGTACGTCGTGGCTGGCCCAGTGCGTAGCTCTGGTCTGCACGCGCTTGCTGACCAGGCTGGACTACAAGGATAAGGGTATCCAGCCTGTCACCCAGCCGGCTGTTGATAGCAGATCCTGTGATCTGCTGTCTTGCGCAAAAAGCAAAGCTTCTGCAGAAAAATAAAAAATGGACCGATGGGCCTGCAGGGTTTCTAGGTCCTTCTCCACTAGGCAAAATAAAACTGAAGCTGCATGGCAGGCTGAGGGGTTGTTACCTAAGGGACCGCCCCTTGGGTGGAACTAGAAGTTCTGAGTTCTCATTACATGTTATGCCTAGTCCTCTCCTAAAGGTGGCGTAACAACCCAATGGCTAAAGAGAGGAGCTGTGTCAGAAGGTGAATAAAATATAAGGCCTACCCTCCAAATAAGCCCTACCCTGAAAATAAGACCTACAAGGAATTTAACTAGGGCTTATTTGGGGGGTAGGGCTTATATTGCAGCCATCACAGACAATCACACTAGGTTTTTTTTTCAGGGAAACAGGCCAATATAGATATACATACACACACACAAAAGTGAGTACACCCCTCATTTTTGTAAATCCCAGTGAAAATGTTCAAATTGGATCAATTGTTTCCATCACTGTCTTAACCCTCTTGGGCATGCAGTTCACCAGAGCTTCACAGGTTGCCACTTAAGTCCTCTTTCACTCCTCCATGATGACATCACGGAGCTTGTACTCCACCTTCCATTTGAGGATGCACAACAGATGCTCAATAGGGTTTAGGTTTGGAGACATGCTTGGCCAGTCCACCTTTACCCTCAGCTTTTTTAGAGGTGCGTTTGGGGTTGTTAGAATACTGCCCTGCAGCCCAGTCTTCAAAAGGAGCGGATCATACTCTGCTTTGGTATGCCACAGTACATGTTGGCATTCATGGTTCCCTCAATGAACTGCAGCGCCCCCATGCCGGCAGCACTCATGCAGCCACAGACCACGACACTCCCACCACCATGCTTGACTGTAGGCAAGACACTGGTCTGCACTCATCACCTGGTTGCTGCCACACGCTTGACAGCATCTGAACCAAATAAGTTTATATTTGTCTAAGACCACAGGACATGGTCAGACCATGTCCTTATTCCGCTTGTCTACAGCAAACTGTTTGCGGGCTTTGCGCTTCTTTTAAATAGGCTTCCTTCTGGGATGACAGCCATGCAGACCAATTTGATGCAGTGTGTGGCTTATGGTGTGAGCACTGAATGGCTGACCCCCACCCATTCAACAAAGCTGGCAGCACTCATACATTTCCCATAGACAACCTCTGGATATGGCGCTGAGCACACTCAACTTGTTTGGTCGACCATGGTGAGGCCCATTTTGAGCGGAACCTGTCTTGTTAAAATGCAGCTAGTCTTGGCCACCATGCTGCAGCTCAGTTTCAGGGTCTCGACATTCTATCCTAGGCTATCCTTATGTAGAGCAACAATTCTTTTTTTCAGGTCCTCAGTTCTTTGCCATGAGGTGCCTTGCTGAATTTCCAGTGACTAGTATGAAAGAGTGAGCGATAACCCCAAATTTAACACAACTGCTTCTCATTCACACCTGAGACCTTGCAGCACTAATGAGTCACATGACAGCAGAGGGGGAAAGTAACTAATTGGGCCCAAATCGGACACAGTTTCACTTAGGGGTTTTACTCACTTTTGTTGTCAATTTCAACATGAATGGCTGTTGCGTTATTTTGAGGGGGACAGCAAATTTGCACTGTTATACACTCACTACTATACATTGTAGCAAAGTGTAATTTCTTCAGTGTTGTCACATAAAAGCTAACAAAATATTTAAAAAACTGAGGGGTATACTCACTTTTGTGAGATCCATCTCAGGGATGTTGGCACATTAGCCGCTACTTTATTTCTAAGTGCCATCATTTAAAATTCCTCAGATTAACCCCAATAAAGTTCAGTTCTATAAAGTCTTTCCTGACATTTTCTTAGTCGCATACTTCAGCAAAAGCACGATCCACAGAGAGTTTCCAAAGCATCAGAGGGATCCCATTGTTAAAGAGGTATCCGTCAGAAGGGTACAAAAGAATTTAAGGCATTAGATATACCATGGAACACAGTGAAGAGAGTCATCAAGTGGAGAAAATATGGCACCACAGTGACATTACCAATAACTGGATGTCCCTCCAATAATTTATGAAAAGACGAAAAGACTGGAGAGACTGCCAAGAAGCCTACAGCAACATTAAAAGGTAGGAATATCTGGAATGTACTGGCTGTGTGGTACATGTGACAACATTCTCCCGTATTCTTCATTTGTCTGGGCTATGGGGTAGAGTGGCAAGACGGAAGCTTTTTTTTTTTGAGAACAACATCCAAGCCTGGCTAAATTTTCCAAAAACACACCTGTTTGTGGGATGATGAAACCAAGGTGGAACTTTTTGGCCACATTTCCAAAAGATAGGCTTGGCACAAAAACCCCACATCATCAAAAGAACACCATATCCACAGTGAAGCATGGTGGTGGCAGCATCATGCTTTGGGGCAGTTTTTCTTCAGATGTAACAGGTTTGTTATTCACCTGTAAATGTATACATTTACTACTTTAACTACTAGTGGAAATTGGCGCTGTACATCTCATACCACTATATGTACCAACCCCCTTTTTTCTTTTGCCCCCTCCTCACCTTTTTTTTCCCCCTTTAGGAATCCTCTAATTGGCAGTTGAAAGAATGGACTTTGTAGGAGTGTTAAATGCTTCTATCCAATTTAAGATCGCATTGTGACTCGACACGTACGAGTCCAAATCCTAATGCATCTACAACTTCACGCACTAATACACATCTAGGATTTGTAGCGGCACAAGCACTAAACCTACTACAGAACCCATCTGGGTCAGGTTCCACTTCCTTTTCTTCTGCCAGTCACAACACAGATTTAGCTTTCACGTGTTCTTTAGCTAGCACCACACTTGATGCCCAATGCTTCTACACCTTCCCTGACTTCTACGTCATAAAGTACACTTGATCCACATTTGACAGTATTAAGGACACAACCCTAACATTTTCTCCTG
This sequence comes from Lithobates pipiens, assembly GCF_037356315.1. Taxonomy (NCBI): domain Eukaryota; kingdom Metazoa; phylum Chordata; class Amphibia; order Anura; family Ranidae; genus Lithobates; species Lithobates pipiens. Next base: position 251,130,160 of record NW_027507748.1, read on the forward strand.
CCCTTCACATAGGACTTGATGTCGTCAACTTTACCCCCTTATGTTAAAACTTCTAAGTAGGCATTTGGATTTATGCCACAGATTTGACTAGGGCTGCAACCAACAATTTTCATAATCGATTAGTTGGCCGATTATTGTTTAGATTAATCGGTTAATAGCCTTTTAAACAAAAAAAAAAAAGTGGGTCAAATTGATGGTCATTTTCAATCACAGTGACGGGAAAATTTGGAAATAGAAAACTTCTTAGTC